>NW_017307656.1:133088-142902 GCF_000935625.1 Nanorana parkeri
GCCTCATGGCTCCCCACTGATCACTACCCCAGCCTCACGGCCCACCACTGATCACTACTCCAGCCTCACGGCTCACCACTGATCACTACTCCAGACTCACGGCTCACCACTGATCACTACTCCAGCCTCACAGCTCGCCACTGATCACTACTCCAGCCTCACGGCTCACCACTAATCACTACTCCAGCCTCACGGCTCATCACTGATCACTACTCAATCCTCAGCCTCATGGCTCACCACTGATCACTATTCCAGCCTCAGGTCTCATGGCTCACCACTGATCACTATTCCAGCCTCACGGCTCACCACTGATCACTACTCCATCCTTATGGCTCCCCACTGATCACTATTCCAGCCTCACGGCTCACCACTGATCACTACTCCAGCCTCAGTCTCATGGCTCACCACTGATCACTGATCACTATTCCAGCCTCATGGCTCACCACTGATCACTACTCCAGCCTCACGGCTCACCACTGATCACTACTCCAGCCTCACGGCTCACCTCTGATCACTACTCCAGCCTCAGCCTCATGGCTCACCACTGATCACTACTCCAGCCTCACGGCTCCCCACTGATCACTACTCCAGCCTCACGGCTCACCACTGATCACTACTCCAGCCTCACGGCTCACCACTGATCACTACTCCAGCCTCACGGCTCACCACTGATCACTACTCCAGCCTCACGGCTCACCACTGATCACTACTCCAGCCTCACGGCTCACCACTGATCACTACTCCAGCCTCACGGCTCACCACTGATCACTACTCCAGCCTCACGGCTCACCACTGATCACTACTCCAGCCTCACGGCTCACCACTGATCACTACTCCAGCCTCACGGCTCACCACTGATCACTACTCCAGCCTCACGGCTCACCACTGATCACTACTCCAGCCTCACGGCTCACCACTGATCACTACTCCAGCCTCACGGCTCACCACTGATCACTACTCCAGCCTCACGGCTCACCACTGATCACTACTCCAGCCTCACGGCTCACCACTGATCACTACTCCAGCCTCACGGCTCCCCACTGATCACTACTCCAGCCTCACGGCTCACCGCTGATCACTACTCCATCCTCACGGCTCACCACTGATCACTACTCCAGCCTCACGGCTCGCCACTGATCACTATTCCAGCCTCACGGCTCACCACTGATCACTACTCCAGCCTCACGGCTCGCCACTGATCACTATTCCAGCCTCACGGCTCACCACTGATCACTACTCCAGCCTCACGGCTCGCCACTGATCACTATTCCAGCCTCACGGCTCACCACTGATCACTACTCCAGCCTCACGGCTCGCCACTGATCACTATTCCAGCCTCACGGCTCACCACTGATCACTACTCCAGCCTCACGGCTCGCCACTGATCACTATTCCAGCCTCACGGCTCACCACTGATCACTACTCCAGCCTCACGGCTCGCCACTGATCACTATTCCAGCCTCACGGCTCACCACTGATCACTACTCCAGCCTCACGGCTCGCCACTGATCACTATTCCAGCCTCACGGCTCACCACTGATCACTACTCCAGCCTCACGGCTCGCCACTGATCACTATTCCAGCCTCACGGCTCACCACTGATCACTACTCCAGCCTCACGGCTCGCCACTGATCACTATTCCAGCCTCACGGCTCACCACTGATCACTACTCCAGCCTCACGGCTCGCCACTGATCACTATTCCAGCCTCACGGCTCACCACTGATCACTACTCCAGCCTCACGGCTCGCCACTGATCACTATTCCAGCCTCACGGCTCACCACTGATCACTACTCCAGCCTCACGGCTCGCCACTGATCACTATTCCAGCCTCACGGCTCACCACTGATCACTACTCCAGCCTCACGGCTCGCCACTGATCACTATTCCAGCCTCACGGCTCACCACTGATCACTACTCCAGCCTCACGGCTCGCCACTGATCACTATTCCAGCCTCACGGCTCACCACTGATCACTACTCCAGCCTCACGGCTCGCCACTGATCACTATTCCAGCCTCACGGCTCACCACTGATCACTACTCCAGCCTCACGGCTCGCCACTGATCACTATTCCAGCCTCACGGCTCACCACTGATCACTACTCCAGCCTCACGGCTCCCCACTGATCACTATTCCAGCCTCACGGCTCACTACTGATCACTACTCAATCCTCAGCCTCATGGCTCACCACTGATCACTATTCCAACTCTATAGTTTGCCACTGGCTCATTATTAATTACTATTTCAGCTCCTTGGCTCATCATTTAATCTCTGTAGCTCAGCATTGCTCACTAATACAGCTCTGTGGTTCACCATTGTTCACTATTGCAGCTCCGTGGCTCGCTTACCTTCTCCATGGACAATGAATCTGCCAAGTCATTATTTTACTCAATGGTTTACAAAGCAGACAGTGCTGGGGCATCGGCGCAGACTCTGCGTGATACGTGTTGTCATATAACACGGGAAGGGGGAGGTTGGGGGGGTCACTTATATTTATTACTTTAGAAACCTTATGTCAGGCTGTGTGATGGGACTGTATGCGCAGCTACTTGCCTGGACTTTCCCTCTCACTTATGTTACTAGTTGGGGGTTGCAGAGTTTTCCATGAAAATCCTCCAGAGATCTTTGCATCTTGTTAACGTTCTTTCCACATATTTTCAGTGCTGTGTGTTATTCTATACGGGGCCGGTAACACGAGTTAAAGGGGCGGACGACACACGGCGGTGATGAATGGCATCCCTCTTCTCTGCCATCTATACGGCCTCTTATTTTTCCCCGCAGAGCTCCTTTCATTGTGATCCTGGAGCAAATTCTCATTTATAATGTCATATTTTGTATAGACTTTATAAAACAAGGAGCCTTGTTGTCATACACGGAATATATAGTTTCTGTTGTGGTAAAATATCAGCAGTTATACAATGTAACAATATTAAACGGTATTCACCAATACTCGGCTACAAAAGGAAACGCATGTTATAAAGGAGATAGTAATGTTACTGAATGAAATGATCAACGACACGCGGGAAGCGACATGAATCTCTACAATGAGAAATTCTGGTCACATAGGAATGAGATCTCAGTCGCCGGGTTCAGGTTGAGGCTCGGTGCACGCCTTGGCGATTCAGATGCCGAGCTGTTTTAGCGCGATTGTCGTGCTTTTTGATTGCACGGCTGTTCATTGAAAATCACGCGGTCATCGTGCGGTTTTCAATGCATAGAGATGTCTATGGGACCCGAACCGCGTGACAGCCACCCCCGAAAATCGCTCCTGCACCTTTTTCGGGCGATTCCGTCCACACGACAAACCACAAAAGGTGTGAACAGACTCCATTGACTTCAGTGTGAATCTGTCTTTTGCGCGATAAACCGCCTAGGTGTGAACCATAAACACCAAATAACGGCAAAACGTGTCGGTGGAAACCCCCCATTCCATCCGGTTATATCCCCAACCCTCAGGGCCGGTGCACACCTAGGCAACACCTCGTGCACGATGCCGCACGGAGATTGCCGCGCGGTCAGGAGTCGCCTAGGTGTGCACCGATCGTGCTGTGGGTGCCATTATTTTCTAATGGCACCCCGGTCGCGCCGGGTGGATCGCGCGGTTTCCCGACGTCATTCCGCCCGTGCTTTTGAACATGATTGCGGCTAAAACAGCTGCGCGTCGTGTATTGCAAAAAAACATGTACATGTGTCTTTTTTCTGTGATTGCCGCGTGGATCAGGGCTGTAGCTACCATGGGGCGAGGGAGGTACTCGCCTCAGGCGCAGCCGAGAGGGGGCCCAGCCAGGGCCAGCCCTGCCCCTGTTGCCATGGCGAGCATAGGGCGCCATTAGCAACAGGAGGCCAACACAGCCGCGGCTCAGCAGGGAGAAGAGGGGCGGCACAGGCTCCAGCTTCACCTCGGATCCCCGCTGCTCTACCCCCGCGCGTATTTGCAGAGGACTCTGTGTCCTCAATCTCTTTTTCTATTTCAAAAAGGAAATGTTAGAGGTCTGTTTAGACCCCCAATATTTCCTGGAAACACCCACCAGAGAAAAAAAATATTTAAAAAAACAAAAAGCACCCCCCACACTCACACAAACATATCACCAGACCTGTGCTAAGAGTAAAAGTTTGTTTCGGACGAAATAATAGGGCTAGAATAGCCCTCTTTAAGATGAACCTACTCCCTCGCTGTCTCTACCTGTTCCAAACCCTCCCTCTTCATCTACCAGCCCTCTTCTTTAACAGATTGCGCACGGCCATCATACGTTACATATGTAGGTGCCGCAAACCAAGGGTGCGGTATTCGGTACTAACACTGAGGAAGGAAAGAGGTGGGGCGGCGCTCCCAGACCTGGAGGTATACTATAGAGCCACTCACTTATCACATCTGGTGGACTGGTTTGACACCAGGGACCCGGCTCTTTGGGTTTCTCTGGAGCGGGAACTGTCCCCATCACCACTCACGAATCTCCCCTGGCTACCACCCCAGCTACGGCCCTCTAGCTCCACGCTACCCTTCTTTAAGGACTGGGAGCGGAGGTACGGCTTGTATCTGGGGACAATGTCATGTACATTGCTGAGGTGTTTGTTATAGTCTACAGCTCTGCTACCATTACCAAATTTGCCCTTCTGATGTTGCCTTTGTATGTCGATTTGCTTTATATGCTGTTTATTTTCTACGTTTGTGTGAAAAAACAATAAACATTATTTCTGCAAAAAAGAGTAAAAATTTGTTTCGGACGAAATGAACGAAAACTAAAAAAATGTTCATTAGTTTCGTCAAACGAAACACATTTTTATGCCATTTTAGATTTGGCCGCCATCCTGGAGGCGGGGCGCATGGCGTCACATACCGCACACGTCTGTTGGGGGGGCACAATTTTTTGTTCTTGCCTCGGGCGCAAAAGGAGCTAGCTACGGCTCTGGCGCGGATGCCCCCCCATTGAAATCAATGCGGCCTGCATATTGCAGGACAGCACGATCCCGGATCCCATAGATCTGCACCGGGCCTCAGAGTCTCTCCATTGGTTGATTCCCATGAAATCCTTAATCCTGGACCTGTCCTTGTGCCAAAAAACAGCCACTCATTGGCCTCATTACAGTATTATACAATTTTTCCACAGAAATAAAAAAAAAGTGAAAGAATTTAAAGTGACAGTACACAAATAAACCCAAATCAAAGCAAAACTACAAATACAAAGAAAAGACAGTGAAATAAAGTAAACTATTTTAAATACACAATAAAAATGAATCTTCTATAAATAAAAAATAATAATGTTTTTCAAGCAAACGACACCCAGGAAGCTCAATGAGCTCGGGGAGGGTGTTAACAGCGATATATCCGTGTTTGCGGATGACACCAAAATTGGGAGGGTAATACTGAGAGTTGCCTCTTTTGGCTTACTTTTGCTGGCGACAAAACTGGTATTTTTGCTTTGCAATCAACTTCCCGGAAATCGCGCCGATCATCGCTAACAGCCTCATGATTCTTGCAGCCACCAATGTTGACTCAGCAGAACTCAGTGGGCATTGTTCATTGCCCTGGCACTTACAGGGGCACTGGCAGGGCTGGATTTACTCTCTCTGCTCCCCCATCCCGGCGACATCGCCGAGATCACTCGTACAGAACAAGCGGCGGCTTCCCCGCTGTACATTTAGCTTGGCTTGCCCAAACCAGGGCGAAATGTAGAAAACAACTACCCGCCCGGAACTGCATGTCCTGGGCGTGAGGAGATAGGAATTCCACACCCCTGCTGCCCCGTGTGTCACCCAGCCTTGGGACGCCCCTGGTTGGCCTTGTGGGAAATCCGGCCCTGGGCACTGGTAAAGAAGTGCTTAACTTGGCTGCCCCCTGCAGTGCTTGTACCTGAGCCTGCAGCACTAATTCACACACTCTGCAAGCCGACTGATGCGATACAGACTGTGTGTGTGTGTGTGTGTGTATGTGTGTGTATGTGTGTGTGTGTAGTGGTTGTGGTGTGTTGGTTGGTGTGGGTGTGCGTGTATGTGTGTGCGTGTATGTGTGTGCGTGTATGTGTGTGCGTGTATGTGTGTGCGTGTGTGTGTGTGTGGAAGAAGCAGCAGGAGAAGGTGAAGTCATCCTTTAGTAGTGATACGTGTTTTATTTTTACCCTGCAAATGACTCCCGGCACCAGAGTTAGCATTCCGTAGGCCGCTGTTTGCACTCTACCTGTTCTATCAATATCTTGAGGTTTTGGCGAGTCGGTTTATGGAGTGGGTGGAACCACCACTTTTGGTTGCTCACATTCTTGCCTGCATATGCCAGCTAAATAACAGATTTCACGGCCCGGTGACTCAACCAAAAGAACCTTAATGTGCTAAATGTTTGGATGGAGCTTATTTTAATCAGGGAAACCTTCAATTATACACTTTGCTTTGGAAAGATTAACCGTGGTCTGCAAACTCGGCTTCTGGTTCCTATTTCGCTGCGAGGACTCGGCAGAGAGAGAGAGAGAGAGAGAGCGGTCACATCAGAATGTGCGAGAGACACTTTATACAAAGCGAAGAAGAGTGACGGCAGATACAGGCCAACCGCCAGTCCATCGAGGCGCACACTTGTTTTATATATATTAACTAGGAATGCACCGATTGTTAGGATTGTGGTGTGGGCCCGAAGTGACGAGGAGGACCTCCCTTGCAACCCCGTCTGATGACCACTGGGGTTGAGAACAGTGTGCTCAGGCAGGGGCTGCACGGGTGCCGGATGTGATCCTCGGTCACAAGGTTGATTGGCGACCTGACAGAATAGTCCGTCGTGCTTGAAGGGGTAAGCCAATGGGAGCGTCAAAGACAAGCCGGGTCAATAACAGGCGGGCAGCAGGATACAAGGGGTTAATCCAGAGAGAGGGTCCAGAGACAAGCCGGGTCAATAACAGGCGGGCAGCAGGATACAAGGGGTTAATCCAGAGAGAGGGTCCAGAGACAAGCCGGGTCAATAACAATAATAACCAATATCAATAGGATAGGGACAGGAGCAAGGCAGGGCAAAATCGCCAGTAGAACAGGAACAGGCACAGGAGCACAGCTGGGACCTCCAGTGCTGGCTGAATGGGTGTCCTGCGGTGCTTAATATAGGCCGAGGATGCGTCACTGCGCATGCGCCGGCGTGATGACATCATTGGGCCGTATCGACGCGATGACGTCACGCCGCGTGACCCACCGGGCCTTCTGGCGCCTGCGCGGCCGGGACGTGCCGGTGGACGCCCCCTTCGTGTGCGTCCCCGCACTGGGACTCGGAACGGGGCTCAGCATGTCCCACGGACCGGGACCTGACACCGATACTGATACTAGTATCGATGCCGAGTATTTGGGCGAGTACGATACCTAGCCCGATAATTGAGGTTCCGGTATCAGGAATCAGGACCTCCTTCCTCCTGCTGGGGACCCCTCTAGTGATAATAAAGATCTATATAGAGGGATCAGGACCTCCTTCCTCCTGCTGGGGACCCCTCTAGTGATAGACCTATATAGAGGGATCAGGACCTCCTTCCTCCTGCTGGAGATCCCTCTAGTGATAGATCTATATAAAGGAATCAGGACCTCCTTCCTCCTGCTGGGGATCCCTCTAGTGATAATAAAGATCTATATAGAGGAATCAGGACCTCCTTCCTTCTGCTGGGGATCCCTCTAGTGATAGACCTATATAGAGGAATCAGGACCTCCTTCCTCCTGCTGGAGATCCCTCTAGTGATAGATCTATATAAAGGAATCAGGACCTCCTTCCTCCTGCTGGGGATCCCTCTAGTGATAATAAAGATCTATATAGAGGGATCAGGACCTCCTTCCTCCTGCTGGGGACCCCTCTAGTGATAGATCTATATAGAGGAATCAGGACCTCCTTCCTCCTGCTGGGGACCCCTCTAGTGATAGATCTATATAAAGGAATCAGGACCTCCTTCCTCCTGCTGGGGATCCCTCTAGTGATAATAAAGATCTATATAGAGGGATCAGGACCTCATTCCTCCTGCTGGGGATCCCTCTAGTGATAACTATGATCTATATAGAGGGATCAGGACCTCCTTCCTCCTGCTGGAGATCCCTCTAGTGATAATAAAGATCTATATAGAGGAATCAGGACCTCCTTCCTCATGCTGGAGACCCCTCTAGTGATAATAAAGATCTATATAGAGGGATCAGGACCTCCTTCCTCCTGCTGGGGACCCCTCTAGTGATAGACCTATATAGAGGGATCAGGACCTCCTTCCTCCTGCTGGAGATCCCTCTAGTGATAGATCTATATAAAGGAATCAGGACCTCCTTCCTCCTGCTGGGGATCCCTCTAGTGATAATAAAGATCTATATAGAGGAATCAGGACCTCCTTCCTTCTGCTGGGGATCCCTCTAGTGATAGACCTATATAGAGGAATCAGGACCTCCTTCCTCCTGCTGGAGATCCCTCTAGTGATAGATCTATATAAAGGAATCAGGACCTCCTTCCTCCTGCTGGGGATCCCTCTAGTGATAATAAAGATCTATATAGAGGGATCAGGACCTCCTTCCTCCTGCTGGGGACCCCTCTAGTGATAGATCTATATAGAGGAATCAGGACCTCCTTCCTCCTGCTGGGGACCCCTCTAGTGATAGATCTATATAAAGGAATCAGGACCTCCTTCCTCCTGCTGGGGATCCCTCTAGTGATAATAAAGATCTATATAGAGGGATCAGGACCTCATTCCTCCTGCTGGGGATCCCTCTAGTGATAACTATGATCTATATAGAGGGATCAGGACCTCCTTCCTCCTGCTGGAGATCCCTCTAGTGATAATAAAGATCTATATAGAGGAATCAGGACCTCCTTCCTCATATACTATGTGAACATACCGTCAATGAGACATTGAAGCTATGAGAATGAGCAAAACATGTACAATTTGGTTGCAAGTTACCCGATACAATCATTCACACCGCATCCAGAGGGAAACCATCAAACAAGTATTTTTAAAATGCTAATATGAGAAGACAACATCTGATGTGTACGGATATGATAAATGTCTGACAATATGCCATGGATAGCCATCATTACCTCCTACCCGTAGTTCTAGGACACCTCCACATTATAAGACAATTCTGCGTCCCCACTGTCCCTGTATATGCCAGATGAGGATTACATTCTACGGCCAAAGGCGCATTGAGCTCTCTCCAAATTATTGCCTACCAGTGAAGGTCCTTTTATTTTATTTCTACATCACACAAAGACATTGTAGATAATTGTCCTCTTCCAGTCTTGTGGTCACAGTTTGGTGAAGACCCTTTTCTGTCCCCCCCATGACTGTCCCCCGTGTACAAAGCCAGCTCCATAAAGACACGGTGTGACCAGATTGGTGGAGGAACTCGAGTGTCTTGACCTCATCCCTACTGAACAGCTTTGGATGAGTTGGAATGCTGATTATCAGCCATAATGCTGCTGCAAAAGATCAGCAGCATTGAGAGAAAAGATGAAAACAAGTATTTTATTGAAAAAATAATGTTTATGATACGCATTGCTCATAGGAAACTAAATGTCAATTAGGGTTTACATCTATTTTAGGTACCACAGACCGGGCCACCATCATAAACTCTTCCCCATGCTTGGCCAAGTCTTGCCCACGTGTGGACAGATATCTTTTCATGAACTTTAAACAGAGAATTATGAGGCGAGTGATTTTTACTCAGCCTCATAATCTGAGCCGACCTGTGACAATGAGACTGTCACAGGTCGGCTCAGTAGATCGGGAGGTGAGGGAACACATACCGGCTCTCGCTCACTTCTCGAACTATCCGTGCAGAGAGCCGTGACTGTCACTCACGGCTCCCTGCAGGGATTCCTCAC
>NW_017307656.1:142912-143664 GCF_000935625.1 Nanorana parkeri
CGGAACGGACGGGGGAGCGGGCGGGTACAGCTGGCTCTGCCTCTAGATAAGCAGAGGCAGCCGTCACTCACACAGCTGGGCGGATCCCGTCATCTACGTCGGGATCCGCTCCGGCTGCGGTGTCTCAGTATACCGCGGGCTGTAGCTCCCTATATACTGAGCTCAGGGTGACGGGAGGACGCTAGTTTGTGTCCTCCCCCGACTCTGAGGAGAACTATCCGGAAAAGCCCTGACCCCCATAGTTCTCCTTTAAATTAATACCGTACACTTTTCATGTATTGTACTAAGGTGCTTCGTTTCCGTTCTCCTTATTATGATTAATATAGCCGCCCAATTTACGGCAGATTTTGAAGCATCGACGTGGAATTTATATTTTCAATGGGCATGTGACAGGAGTATTCATGATAAAAGTAACATAGTACAGCTGTGGCAGCCATGTGCAGGTCATGGTTATAACAAATAACCCCGAGCCTTCACTAGGGAAAAATAAATGTCGAAAATTTCCCTGCCCCCAAATCGACAATTTTCTACTTTCTGGCCGGTTGCTTACCTGCCCAGCCCGAGACTCAAAACTACCCGACCCGGGACAAGTTCCCCTCTCTATATTTAGTCTTTTTTTTTTCCTTTCTCATTTTTTTAAATTGTTTTCCTTTGAAATCCCACTGCTAATGTTTTGTCTGATTTCTCTCTCTGACCCACCTCAGCGGCTGGCCACTGTGTTTTTTCACGGGAAGTTGGAAACAAAGACCAGA
>NW_017307656.1:143799-146838 GCF_000935625.1 Nanorana parkeri
AAAAACCCGTTGTGTTTAAGTTTGGGGGGGGGGGGAGGCAGGAAACTGAACTCACAAGGGAGCCTCCCAACTCTGCCTGTCCCAGAGTTGGACTCCGGCGTGTGGAATTAAACCTGACAGGCTGTCTGGGACACGTTCTAAGTAACGATTATCTATCCCTTTCTTCCAGTCAAAGCCTACAAAACGTAGAGGCCGCTCGGCTTTCTTTGCTGCTCTAGAACAAAACAAAACAAAAAAAACTTGGAAGGAACTTTTCTAACGCTCGGGAGATATTTTTCTACTTTAATTTCTTAAGCATTTAAGTCTCTCCTCTTACCCGCAAAACTTCTGCCAACATTCGGCTCTGGCGCCGTCATATATCTTTGCTTTAAAGAGTAAAACTGGACGAGAAATCACACGCTTTGCCATTCTGACGTAGGTGACCCTTGGGCCCATTCACACCACATCATCTCCAGACCAGACCAGACCAGATTGTTTCCGGACCAAACATGCATCCTAATGTATCCCTATGCTATTTCTGGCCTCTGTTCACACCAGGGCGGTCCGGTCCAGACCCGACCAGAAAAATACTGCGTGTCACATTTTATCTGGCCTGGAACTGCGGCAGGTTCACACCATTTTCTGGACCAGATCTGGTCTGGAAAATGGTGTGAACCTAAAGCTCCCCGACCTTTGTCTGTCAGGAGCATCTCAGCAGGCTTCTGTGGCCAGGTCCGGGCACACAAAAAAACCTTACCCCTGCATTGGGGCTAACCCAGCACAGCAAGGGCTAAGAGCTGGTTTTATTTAGGGGGCTCTAGGGGGGCAGATATACTCACCTGATCCTCGATCCCACCAGCTCTAGCCAGGCTGCTAGACTGGTCCCCCCTACTGCCTCTTCTCCCCTGTGCTCCAGTGGTCTAATAACTGCTGATGTCCTCACTTCCTATACAAGTCCATTGCCCTGCAGTAGACATAGGGACCCCAAGGGACATTCAGCAGCCAGCAACACAAAGTTTCCCAGCACACTCACCAGCCAGCCTGCAAAAAAAACACTGCAACTACTACACCTAAAAACAGAGGTCTTAGATACACGTCTTCTGCAGAATGTGGAAGCCGCACAGCCTCGTCAAGGCCCCTCTGTGTAGTGTGGTCCTAACTCTAACCTCTAACCCTTCCACAGCCAGAGCGCAGGGGGAGGGAGTTGACCGCTGACCTCCACGGGACCGAGGATCAGGTGAGTATATTCACCCCCGTAGAGCCCCCTAGAAAAAATAAGCACTTACCCTTGCAATGTGGAGCTAGTCCCACTGCAAGGGTACGTTTTTTGTTTGCCCGTAGTCACATACCCGTATTTTTCCGTCTATAAGACGCCCCCATGTATAGGACGCCCCCACTTTTCTTACCCAAAATTCAGAAATCAGTATTTTCCATGCTCTTTTGCATAACTGATTACATCCAGGTTAAATTTTGCAGAGTAAGACAGCCGCTTACTGGTACCGGTATTTTTTTTTTTTTCTGACATTTTTATGGGCTCCCTGTTGCATCTGGGCACTGGCTAAACGCTTTCCGTAGCATCAGCTGACGTCGGGTACATAAGGCTCATGATTGGAGGAAACCTGTTAGCTTGTCTCTGCAATCAGAAGTTTCACTCGTGAGGCTAGTTTGCAGAGGTATCGGCAGTTTCGCAACCGCGGTTCTCCTCTCTGCCCCCCGTGTATAAGACGCCCCTCCATTTTTAGGTAAATATTTTTAAGAAAAAGTAGCGTCTTATACACGGAAAAATACAGTATTCATCACATCTCGGGCAGTACATGCACATTTCCCCTGTTTTGTCTCTTTACAAGTGCCACAAGTACAGAAAAATACCTGCCGGAAACCCAGTGAGCCCCTAACTTCCTGTGTGAGCTGACAACGCTGCCTCCACTGCACTGAAATCCCAAGCAGTGTTGTCAGGCCTGCCCAGTCCTCCCCTGCTAGTCCAGAGCAAACCATCATTTGTATTTACGAACTCCGGGAAAACAATGGAATCGTCATTCAGCACATGCTCCAAAATCATGTTTGTGTGGTTTGGCTTCAGCTAATGTCCTTTTTTTTGTGCTGATGTTGGCCAAAGCTGGTTCCTATAAATGTACCACAATGTGACTTTTGTGTATGAGGCTGTTTCGGAAACGGTGACAATACAACAGAGGAGAATACGTCTTTTGGCCGAATCAATGCCGTGCTAATAGTTGTCCCATCTGGACGCTGAGATCCTATAAAACATGATCCAAGTCATTCAGAGACGGAACAGAAGAGGATACTTGGAAAACATGCTCACAATATACTTTATACATACGAGTCTAGCGAGCTGGCTCCATAAAGGGTTAATCTGCCTGGATACCTTTTCTCCTAGTTCAGCAATACTTACAAATTAGGGTGAAGCGGGGCTGAGCAGTGAGCGGGTATTTTCCCTTTATTTATTATACAATTGCTTGCTCTAACATATGGAAACTGTTCTGTGAGAGCCGGTTGTGAAGCACAGAGGGTCTATTCATCTCCCCCTTACTAAAATATATTCGAACGTTAGCAGAATGGTGGCTCTGGAGGGATCAGTTGCTTGCCAGCAGTAAGGAGCGTGCCCAGCAGAGGTACTTGGGTGGCCTAGTGACGTACGTACAAATTGGCCCAAAACATGATGAATTGTTAGCAGGAACATATAGTGGAGGAAAACACAGACGCACTTAGAGCTGGTCGGAGCGCAGGCGGTGATTTATCCGGGATGTAACGCGAGGCGGTTCTCTTATCCGGGATTAAATAAGCTCGCGGGCCGGTTCCAAGCAATGCTGATATTTCAGCACTGGGCGGATCACTGGACCGAACACTCACGGCTGATTACAACAAGAAAATGTTCATGTTGAGCGTGTTCACCTGAACGTTCGGCATCGGGGAGGAAAATGTTTTCTCAACAATTAGGAGTATGTGGCCTGGGGGAACCGGGCAGGGGTGATGGTTCCTCCAGCTGGAAGCTTGTGTGTGCTATGAGGAAGTCCTACATGTGAAAACTTCAGCTCCAGACTT
>NW_017307656.1:146866-149052 GCF_000935625.1 Nanorana parkeri
CTTCAGGGGCTTATAAATAGAACCAGTAAGATATCGTGCCATCGTGATAATTCCGCACATTTGCTGTGGGACCGGTTAGGAGACAGTTACAGGGTCTATCAGCTTTAACAAAGTATCAATGTTTCCTGAGAGGATATTACGGGAAGAAACATTGATACTTTGTTAATACCTATAGGTGTGATCACAAAGAGTATTCTCATCAGTTCTATGTGTAAGCCCTGAAGGAGGAGGAGCCCCAATCCCACCGAAATGCGTTGGCTGAATTCTTTTTATCAATCCCAATAGAGTCTGGAACCAACGTTTTAAAGTTTTTGAGGCGCTCCTTACCTACCACAGAGGGGGACTACAATCCTGGGGGCTGGCTGGAACCATACTGGGTAGATCTTGCTGCAGGAGCCTTAAAAAGATCAAGGAAGCCTGCAAGTAGCTCAGCCCGCCTGACTTCATCTATAGATGAAATAATACTTTCGGGTGGACTAACCCTTGAATTAACTATTGAAGAACATGGGGCCTTTTTGAATGGTTGAGCGCTGCAAGGGTATAGTGAGTTCTAAACAACCCCAAATGACTAGAAGGACATGTTAGTGGGATGTTGGAGAGTCTAATGACTCTTTGTGGCTGATTATATGCAGCTGTATTGTATGGAGCGGTGTGGACCTGTACATACACCGGCCATTGTCCACGTCATTCCGCCAATTGTATCAGAGAAGATTCTTACAAATCGTTACATTGTCGCCCTGATGAAGGGACCCTGTGTGGCCCCGAAACGTTGGTTTTGTCTGCGACTACTTTTTTTTTTTAAAGCCCGTGGACGTGCATCAAAACAAACTTTCCCCTGTGAACAAAAAAAGTGAACCGTGAAATCACAGCACACAATAACGTGCACAAGGGTGCAAGGTCCTTCCAAAGAAGGGACCTACTTTCCCGACCCCCCGGGGCGCAAGGCTCCTGACAGGGGTTGAGACTGTTGGCCCACCAACCCGAAGGACGGTGGACCCATTTCCTTCGGGGACCTGCCGGAGCGGGTCCCTCACAGTACTAGGCAGGGGGATCTCCCGAAGAGAAACCCCCCCCCTCCTGGGTGGGAGGAGACAGAGAACCCCGTAGGAGGCACAGAATCTCCTCCCAGCGTCAGGAATAGGCCCCGAAGGAACCTGCACCTTCCGCATCTGTGGGTCAAAAAGCTTTTAAAAAAAGCCAATCGTGCATTAAGTGCATAAATAATACTAAAGTGCCAGTGCACCACGCTGACAGGCCTTAGGGGCCGAGTGCAAAAAAATTGCCCCGGACTAGCCATAAGGCCTGTCCAAGAGGCGTTGTGCAGAAAATTGCAATGTGGTGTGTGACCGAGTGATCAGTGAGTCAAAGTGGGTCTCCCACACCCAAGTGACTTCCTGAGCACCCATGGGACGCCACCCCCAGGGGGCACAACACCACGGGCTTCTGCCGCCCCCGGACCCTCTAGCCTCGACCAAGCTTCGTATCCATTCCCATCAGGAGATAGTTCACCTTCAGAGATCCCTCCGCCGGAGCCCACCCATTAACTAGGGTCGAAAACTCCGGGGCCTGGAACCTCATCCGGCTCCCTACCAATTACGCCAGGAACCTACTGGTCCGTCCATCCATCCACCCCGCTCAAAGTGGCAACAGACTTTCAATTCCCGACAACTGATAAGAACAGATACTACACAGATACTACACTTGATCTTAGCCAAAAGGCCGGTCCGATTAAATGGACATCAAACGATATGTATTGAGTGCTGGTGATTTCTGCCTTTCACTGTTGATTTGCATGGCGCCATCCGTGATCGTCACTGCGAGCACCACTATTACTGTTTGGGCCGGGAATGCTGTGAGGAGTGCAGAGGGACTCCCCATCTTCTACTATGAGCAATACAGACAGACAGGAGTACATATTATAGTAAGCTCTTCAGCCAAGCGGAGGCCATTCCTCTGAGCTGTGTGTACTGGGAGTCCATCTAGATAAAGTTGTGGATTGCGAGGGAGCCGAGCCAGGAGTGCGGAAAATCTAATGCTTCCGGGGAGACAGAAAATGGTCAATTTTTCCCTGTACAGCAGCACGTTCCCCTCCGCCGTGCAGACGCTGGGATCTCGCTTTGGCTGGCGGCCCTGGTTGTGTCAGGCTGAAAACGTTCTTTACTTAAAACAATCTCTATTTTTGTGGG
>NW_017307656.1:149112-152672 GCF_000935625.1 Nanorana parkeri
AGCTGGTCCTAGACAAGGACTCCTCGTGTTATAAATCGCTGGGCTGTAGACGTGACCTGCAGCTTTGTTATTGGGGCAGAAAACCTGCGAAGGCCCCTCAAAAGGAAGATTTCGGTTGTGTACTTAAAAATCACAAAGCTCCATATATTCTTAGCGCAGCTGAATGCATAGATGTGTCCGCACAGAGATGGGCCTTATGCCGTACTGCCATGTATATGCATACAGCCAGCGTCGCTGTCTTCTGCTGGGAATGCGTTCAATTGAGCGCCCCCCACACTGTGACCATGGTGTCACCGACCGCTTCCAGTCTCATGGCAACAATGAGGAAGAATGGGCTCCTAGTCATGTGGTCACTGTGACAGCCAATCACATGACCAGGAACGCCTCCGGCATTACTGTCTCTTAAAGGGCCAATGGGAAGGGGATATTTTGCTGCAAATATTTTAGCTGAACTGACCCACCGTAATCTGTGTGCGTCCCTTAATTGCAACCCAAATAGTGTTCGAGAATCACCTGCACGCCATACAGCGCTCGAACCAAACAAAATGCCCTTTGGTGCCACACGGATGGCGCCATACTACATACAGTCCAAGTAAAGATAGAAGTCACCGGCACTCACTTGGAATGTGCAAAAAGGAAGAGCACTTTTATTGATACGTCACATGCGTCAAGAAGCCAAAGTTTCGGGGCCGCGCAGGGTCCCTGCATCAAGGCCACATCGTGACGGTCATGATGTCGCCCTGATGAAGGGACCCTGTGCGGCCCCGAAACGTTGGCTTCTTGACGCATGTGACGTATCAATAAAAGTGCTCTTCCTTTTTGCACATTACAAGTGAGTGCCGGTGACTTCCATCTTTACATTAATTGTAACCATCGCTACCTACGTTTCCTGTACGTTTCCTGTATTACAATGACTTGTCTGCTGTAATCTTCTGCTCACTGTATTATAAATGGTCAGTATTTTGTATCTTACACATAACAAGAGCACAAAGTTCGGTGCAAACCCTAAACGGCGAATATTTGTCTTCCACAGAGCCCTCGTATGAGTCCGCGCGGAGATCGGGCTGGGGAAATAATGTGAACTCGCCTGCTACAAAAAGTAAGTCACCTCCTATGATTTGTGGGGAGCGTCAATGACCGGTCCTTCAGATCATCATCATCTCCTCCACGGCACCAACAAAATCCAACTCCAGACAAAACTTTGTTTTAGTCATGGATGGATTGGTGAAGGGTTAGACCCTCCATGAAGTGTTTATTGCAGCCAGTGTCCCTATTGGGGTGATTTGCCCCTATTTACGTTGGTGTCACCAAAACAAAGTGATGGGAAATTCAAAATGATATCGATTTTTTAACAAATATTGTACAAGTGGATTATTGTTATAATTGGCTTAATCCACCATCTCGTCTCCACTTTCATGCTCCCAACTTTGTGGGAGGAGTTTGGGGACGGCCCCTTCCTGTCCCAACATGACTGCGCACCAGTGCACAAAGCAAGGTCCATAAAGACATGGATGGGGGAGTTTGGGGGGGGGAGGAACGTGACTGGCCGCACAGAGTCCTGACCTCAACCCCATAGAACACCTTTGGGATGAATTAGAGCGGGGACTGCGAGCTCCTCCCCCAACATCAGTACCTCACAAATGGTCCAACGTTCCCATAGACACACTCCTAAACCTTGTGGACGCCTTCCCAGAAGAGGCGGAGCTGTTATAGCGGCAAAGGGCGGAGCCAACCCAATACTGAACCCTACGGACTAAGACTGGGATGCCATTAGAGGGCGGAGCCAACCCAATACTGAACCCTACGGACTAAGACTGGGGGGGCCATAAACGTTCATGTGCGTGTAAAGGCGTCCCAATACTTTTGACAATATAGTGTATTTCTGTGGGAGGGAACACATGCTCTGTCTGGATGTTTTGTAGTTTACACGCTCAGAACAGCCCGACATTCAGGTGTGGAGGGGTCCCCAAGTTTCTTCAGCTCCTGCCGGCACCTCTACCGGCACTTTATAGCATTTAAGCACAATAATCATCTTAAGGAATAATGAACATTTACACCTAGATAGGTCAGGGAACGAACGGGTCCTTATACTGTTTATGTGGCCCATGTGGAGGAAGTGAGGTTGTTGCTCAGTGACACAGATTTGTCAGTCTGATTGTCACCTTCTCATGACTTATCCATTCATCTTCCCCCAATATACCACAACATGAATTCCCTGGTCAATAAAATGGTCCTCACCGTGTATTTCAGAACATCATCACTAGAGACACAACACTAAATAAAATAAAATGTGAGCGAAGAGACATCGGCCCATCACAAAACCTCGTCAAAGAAGTCCGTGATAACCTGAACTTCTAAAGTGCTGAAAATGTTCCTCATCACCTCATAGGGAGCAATAATCACCCGTATACACTATATGGCCACGAGAACATGGACGGCTCCTCCAAGTTCATCTCAGCCACACTCAGGACATAACATCCAACATACAGCCACGCAATCTCCATTAACCAACATCGGCAATGGAATGTGGTGGGATGGATTGGAAGTCTTCTCCATCATCCGTACCGGACCACAAATTCCAACAGATACGCCAAAATCTTGTGGAAAGCCTTACCAGTAGAGTGGGGGGGGGTATTGTAGCCACAAAGGGAGGAAGGGGGCCCCATATTAATGGCCTTGGTTTTAGAATGGGAGGTCGAACAAGCATGATGGTTAGGAGGTCCACAAACCTTTGGGTGACTTTAGGACGTGTACTTCTCTTTTATTACTATCGTTTCAGCATATTACATCGTAATTTGTTCTCTTTCTGATGTGATGATGTGTTCTGTTTACAGGTCCTCCCGTTGGGGGAACACAAAATGTGAACAAGAATGCAGAACAGCAACGCCAGCAGCCAGGTACTACTCTCCCCAACATATCAAAGAGAGCTCAGGCGGTGTGTGAGCCAATGGTAGAACGCTTTAGAGGTTGATGTGTTAAAAACAGCTCATTCATGAAATGCAAGCTGCAGTGTGGAGTCCGCTGTGCCCCATAGAGTTCTCTACATAACACTGCAGAGAGAGCTCCAGGATTGGAGCAGAGGCTGGTCACGTGACTATCAGGTCACATGACTGGGCGCCCTCCTCCCAGCTATTTCTTGGTGTTACATTGGGACGTAATGTCTGGTAGGGCTCAGCGCCGCGCTTTCTCAATGTGCGATATTTCTTTATATTAAGAAAGCAGTGACAGGGCCATGACGGCTCCTTCATAAATGGGGCCCCTGGAGTCCCTGAACTCAGCTAGTCGCGTTAGAGTCCCCAACAATCAGCAGCAGGTCAGGCGAGAATACTGGAGATGGGACCAGTCAGGGTGAGGACGCCGCCTTCTGCATTTTATAAAAATGGGATTTAAAAACAAAAGTAAACGTCGAGAGACTTCGGGAATTCCTGCGCGCGGCAGTTCGTGCAGAATGTAGCGATGTCGTGGAATGTTTACATTTTATGTTTATTTGTAATGTAAATAATTAACAAACAGAAAACAGAAACAACACAGTGAAGTATGATGGAGTATGCTCAGCTATG
>NW_017307656.1:153439-160241 GCF_000935625.1 Nanorana parkeri
CCCCCCCCCCCCCCAATACTGTGCAGCACCAGGCGTGCCCAATAAGATCCCCCCAGTGCCTGACCAGCCTATCCCTGGGCCCGAGCGCTGTCAGCGGAGGGGACTTCTAATCCTTTCCTGACTTTCAGAAAGTCATTATTTGCATAGGAACACGAAGAGTATATTATGGAACATTATGGTGGTGGGGGAGGGGGGTAGTTTAGTTTTTGTCAGGCTTAAAGTGACATTAAACCCTCAGATTTTGCAAACATAAAACAATACTGTAATCCATGGTTGTTTCCCTTCTCTTTGCTGCTCTTCCTTTTAAATCCTCATGTCTTCTCATGCTGGGGGAGAACTTCCCTTTGCAGCTGAGTGCCTCTTCCTGCAGTGCTGGCTCAGGTTGTGAACCTGCACACAGACACCATGTATCCATTCCAGAGACAAGGCAGTCTGCTGCAAAACAGAAGTTCTGCCCAGCATGAGAAGACATGAGGATTTAAAAGGAAGAGCAGCAAAGAGAAGGGAAACAACCATGGATTACAGTAAGGCGCACATTACAGTATTGGTTTATGTTACACAATCTGAGGGTTTCATGTCACTTTAAAAGGTAAATTTAAAGAGAAGTGAAGAATGTACAACAATGATATGATCAGAACAGAGTACAATGTTTCTAACATTCTATACAACTCATGTATTGCAGAGCGACCATGTTCTAGTTACATTTGGGGAATAAAGTTGAATGTGCTGGTTGTAGAGCAGACGAGACGTCTTGTATAAAGTGTGTGCAGGGAACACGGACAATAAACGATAAAGAATAAAATCTGTCGCAGAAAATAGAATAGAGAACGAGCCGCAGAGGCCGCAATGCAGAAAACACATTTTACATCATCGCCTTTTCTTTTCAGATCCCTACCAAATACTGGGACCCACAAGCAGCAGGCTGGCGAATCCAGGTGAGAAATACAAACACTGTATACATCTGCGGTGAGCTCTTCCCGGTACCGGTGAAACGCATGTCAGCGTATTCTCAGCCGGCTTAAATAAAATCAAAATGCCGGATTGGTGATCTGTCGGAGCGCCGCACCTATAAAGATGTATAGCGGCTTTTCCTGCAGATTCCTTCAGCTCATTATGTGCCACATGAAATATAAGTGAAGATTTATAACTGTAACATTTACATTGTAATTCATCTTCCTCACAGAAGGTTTTATTTCACATGACTTCCCTGCGCAGACGCTGCCCCCTGCTGGACACTATTGTTTATGCAGAGATTCCGGAAACCAACTCTGTCTGTACGCAATGACATTGTATCCAAATCATTTGTTACATTTTACATGTTAAAAAAGACAAATGACATGGCAGCCCTTCAGGCAGTGGCGTCACAAGGGGAGTGCAGCCCGCACCCGGGTGACACCATTGGAGGGGTGACACCAAAATGACTGACAGTCATTTTGGTGTCACCACCCTCTGAAAAGTCGGGCGCTCGGTCATGGACCGAACGTCCGACAGTATCAGGAGAGAGAGGAAGGGACCCGGCGGCATACCTTATCCCGCCGGGTGACTGTCCCCCCCTCTCTCTGCCCCCGGCAGGTATCAGAAGACTGCCGCGGTGACGTCTCGGCGGGGTGGCACCCGGTAACCGCTCTGGGTGTCACCCAGCCTCTGGACGCCCCTGCCTTCAGGGCCTGTTCACACCGAATGTGGTGCGTTCCAGAGCGGCAGCTGCTGGAACGCACCGCAATCCCTCACAAAACTTCGTTCTGGCGGGAGGGGGTGTGGTGGTGCATTGAATTCAATGGCACCGCTTACACGCCCCACCCCCCGCACGCAGTGCGATTGGACGCGTGGCAAAACTTTGCCTGCGTTCCGTTCCACTACAAACGTTAAAAAAAAATAGAGCAAGCAGCATTTTTTAAGTTTGCAGTGGAAAGTTTTGCCACGCGTCCGATCGCACTGCGGGCGAGTGGGGGGGGGGCATGTAAGCGGTGCCATTCAATTCAATGCACTGCCACACCCCCTCCCGGCCCAGAACGCAGGGGGAAGTTTTGGGAGGGATTGCGGTGCGTTTCAGCAGCTACTGCTCTGTGAACAAGCCCTCAAGCATGAACGTACGTGTGTGTGTGTGTGTACGTGTGTGTGTGTGTATACGTGTGTGTACGTGTGTGTGTGTTTATATGTCTGTAAGCACAAACCAAGTCAATCTGTTGGTCTCAGACGCAAGCAATGAAAGGGGCAGCTCACAACTAATCACTTGTACAACACAATTTTCATTTTGCACAATCATTTCTACAGGTTTTTTTTGTTGATGTTTAACTTAAAACTCTCATTCCTTCCCATCATATTGATATTCACAGATCACCGCGCAGAATGCATTCATGTTACACAGGAAGCCAGAAAACCGCAGAGCCCTTCCTCTCAGTGTGACAATGTAACCTGCTGCATAGAAAAAAGACAAACCAGCAGTCAGGATATTGCGCAATTTAAGTGTTTAAAGGAGAACTATGGGCTCAGGGCTTTTCCCCATAGTTCTCCTCAGGGTAACGGGAGGACACAAACTAGCGTCCTCCCGTCACCCTAGGCTCAGTATATAGGGAGCTACAGCTCGCGGTATACTGAGACCGCCAGCAGCCGGAGCGGATCCTGGCGTAGATGACGGGATCCGCCCAGCTGCGTGAGTGACAGCTGGCTCCGCCCCCTCCCCCGTCCGTTCTGCCAGTCAGCGCTGGCGGATCGGAGCGGGGAGGGGGGAATCCAGCCCCTCCCGTCACGGCAGAGAGCCGTGACAGGATCGAGAAGTGAGCGAACGCCGGTATGTGTTCGCTCACCTCCCGATCTACTGAGCCGACCTGTGACAGTCTCATTGTCACAGGTCAGCTAGAACTATGAGGTGAGTGACAAGCCCCTCCCCCTCCACCTCATAGTTCTCCTTTAATATTATTCTCTGAGCTCAGCAAAGTATTCCTCCGAATACAAAGCGGTCTGGACTGCGGAGGTCTGTCTGCCAGCCGCTGCACTTTATGAATAGAAGCAATAAAACCGCTATTATAGACGGGCACATAGACTCACACGATTGCAGTGCAGTAACATGCAGCAAAATGTACTGAACATGTCTCCATGCACAAAACCCAGTGCGGAGTGTTGCATTGCAATTGAATTAAAATGGCTCCCCTGACGCACAGCTACAGTAGACACCAATGGACCCGCACTGCCGGCACATAGTTAACAGAAAGTTAATTTTTCTTCCTTTGACATTCATTGGCAGCCAATTCTAAAATGAATGAAATGCTGCCCATGGATGCATTCAGTATCGCCCCGAGGCATTGTGGGAAAGTGTGAAGTGGTTTGACTAGAAGTCTCTGATGCAGGTTACTATTCACCTCTCCCCGTGCTCCTCGTATACTGTTATATATATATAATATCACATCCCCGTGCTCCCCGTACACAAAAAAAGTTTATTAAAAGAGAATTATTCACAAAAAACACAGAAATTGCACCAAATGTGAACTAAAATATTTACAAAATCGATGGCCGTCAGAGTGACTCGGATAGGATGCGGTGTGAAACATTGTGAGGTCTTCATTGCCGCCATGACTGAACGCGAGGGGAAGTCACATGGTTAACCGTCATCACTGGAACAGGAAATGAGGAGAGATCTCCCAATGGAGAGACGTCTTCCCACTTCACTAAACTAAACAAATTACTAAAAACAGAGTTCTGGCTGTGGTTTGTGGATTGTGGCCGCCACACACGGCCCGGACCGCCACACACGGCCCGGACCGCCACAGCGCATGCACAGCGACGTCCCGGCGGGGTGACACTCGGGTGTCACCCAGCCTTGGGACGCCCCTGGTCTTACAGGCCTTTTGAGGGCGACCATAATGTTGATGCGCCCCCACGATTAAATTGAGTTTGACACCCCTGTGTTAGAAGATCTTCTCTAACACTCCCCCCTTTCTCCCGTCTCCCGCAGGCAGCGGCCAGATCCAGCTGTGGCAGTTTCTCCTGGAGCTGCTCTCCGACAGCGCCAACGCCAACTGCATCACCTGGGAGGGCACCAACGGGGAGTTCAAAATGACGGACCCGGACGAGGTGGCGCGGAGATGGGGCGAGCGGAAGAGCAAACCCAACATGAACTATGACAAGTTGAGCCGGGCGCTGAGATATTACTACGACAAGAATATCATGACCAAGGTCCACGGCAAGCGCTACGCCTACAAATTTGACTTTCACGGCATTGCCCAGGCGCTGCAGCCTCATCCCACCGAGACCTCCATGTACAAGTACCCATCAGAGTTCTCCTACATGCCCCCTTACCACGCTCACCAACAGAAGGTCAACTTTGTCCCGTCGCACGCTTCCTCTATGCCAGTGACGTCGTCTGGCTTTTTCGGACCGACTTCGGCGTACTGGAGCGCGCAGAATGCCAACATCTACCCGCAACCGAGCCTCCCCCGGCATCCCAACACCCATGTCCAGTCGCACCTGGGAAGCTTCTATTAGACTTCCGACTCCTTCGTTAGCGCGGTAACTCTCTCCGCTGAAATACGTCTCATTGGACAGAAAATCGCCAAATCGCCATTAGGAGTCCAAAGTCGACTGACGCCGTATCAGTATTCATCGGAAACGCCGCCTCCATCAGCCAGTATTATCTCATGCTCGTTCCCGCCAGGAATGCGACACTTTGCTGGAATCCCGGGAAACGGAACCAGCACACCGATCGGACCCGCCCAGGAAAACCCGAAAAATACGACGTACTGAAGTCTTTAACGTTTGAACTTTCTCTATTCTCAGATGCACTGGATGGCACGGGGATGGTCTATGAAGCCGGCTGGAATACCAGCGCAGAGGGGCGTTTGTACACACAACATTCCGACAGCCAATGTCACTGTATACAGTCATTTTATTTAATGCAAATCGCTGGAATTTACAAAGTGCCTTTAAAGGAGAAGTACGAGGTCAGGGCTTTCCCGCATAGTTCTCCTTAGGGTAACGGGGGGACACAAACTAGCGTCCTCCCGTCACCCTAGGCTCAGTATGTAGGGAGATGTAGCTCGCGGTATACTGAGACGCCGCAGCCGGAGCGGATCCCGACATGGACGTCGAGATCCGCCCACCTGCGTGAGTGACAGCTGGCTCTGCCTATCTAGAAGCAGAGCCAGCTGTACCCTCCCCCGTCCGTTCCGCCAGTCAGCGCTAGCAGATCGGAGCGGGGAGAGGGGAATCCAGCCCCTACCCTGTCACGGCAGAGAGCCGTGACAGGATCGAGAAGCGAGCGAACGCCGGTATGTGTTCCCTCACTTCCCGATCTACTGAGCCGACCTGTGACAGCCTCATTGTCACAGGTCGGCTAGAACTATGAGGTGAGTGAGAAGCCCCTCCCCCCCTCGTAGTTCTCCTTTAAGATTTAAGATTGCTTGAGTCCTTCAAACACATTGAATAATGCCGGAGACTTAAAGTGACACGAAACTCCGGAGATAAACCTTAAAAATCCCTCCGAGTCCCCGAACTCTGAGCAACAATGTATCTTATTTGTGTATCACTCGGCTGTAGATCCTCCAATCATCTCTGACACCGTCCTTCCTTCTGGAGGGGGGCTACGTCTGTTCCCCATGGTCCCTGTGTGTGTTGTAAAGTAGTCCCCGCTCCAAGCTCCGCCCCCCGGGGTGGACTACAATCCCAAAACAAATCAGTAAACTAAACATGAGATTGTAGTCCATCCCGGGGGGAGGAGCTTGGAGCGGTGACCACTTTAAAACACACACAGGGACCATGGGGAACAGAAGTAGCCCCCCTCCAGAAGGAAGGACAGCGTCAGAGATGATTGGAGGATCTACAGTCGAGTGACACAAATAAGATACATTGTTGCTCAGAGTTCGGGGACTCGGAGGGATTTGTAGGATTAATCTCCGGAGTTTAGTGTCACGTTGAAGGGAGGCCATTAGTCTGCGTTCACGGAGTAGACATTTTGATTTATTATTTTTTAACATTTGCCAGAAAGTTCGGAGTGTCTCATACAAAACAGTCAAACTGCCTGAAACTGATGTAAAAATGTAGCTGACGCATTTCAGGGGAAAGGCCTCATCTTCTTCAGGGCTTAACTGTACAGTTTGTACTGAATTCCTGGCCTGATTCCCTAAAACCCGTGCGTTGAGGCTGAAAAGAGCCGGTCACCTGCTTCCCCATGTGGATGCACCAATACTTCAGGCAGACGGTGTAACGGATTCACCCGGAATGAAACACAAGCCGTAGGGCCCTGAAGAAGAGTGAGGCTCTGCCCCTGAAACGCGTTGGGTGTATTTTATTCATTACACTTTTTAGATAATTTTCAATGTCTATTTGACTCTCCGTACGAGAAGCTCCAAACCTTATACCTAAAAGCAGATTCTCCATTGGGCGGTCGGTTCACCGCGATCATGGAGGCAGCAGCCTAAGGCCACAATGAGGTCGTTTTTCTCCTGCAGACACACCCTGACCCGACCAGATCTGCGAAATGAGGAAGAGTCGAAATGCGTCAATCTTCTACATCATAGGACGTGTACATTCCGTATTATAAATTGGGCGACATTGACCCCGATATCAGAATGTTCCCTCCGCTCCCGTGTATCATCCCCGTTATTCAATGTATCCATTTAACTCTTCCTTTCCTTAATGTATAAACGAAGGACCAAGCAGGAAAGTATGGAGGTGGGACCGGCATAGGAACGAATCTTCTAGAGATTCCACCCCCACCCCACCCCCGAGAGATTCACAAGCGCTGAGCGTTTTGTCGGTAGAGCAGCCGGGAGTCTCGGGACAACTTACTGTATAAATTAGGACTTCT
>NW_017307656.1:160313-162438 GCF_000935625.1 Nanorana parkeri
GAGTAGACCTCGCTCACAGGAACGCAGTTTGTTTTTTAACTTACAGAATTGAATTTTGTACAGAGGAGGGTTGTTGTTTTTTTCAGTTATTTTTCTACAACAAGCGTTTTGTACATTTTGGCTTTTTTTTTTTTTACCTTTGTACCGATTACCCGTCGCTCCGCAAAACCCCAAAAAATGTAAATAAAGTTATTTTCATATCCTGAAGTGATTTTTCTGTGAAAGCTGAACGGACGCCGGTATAAAAATGATTCATCGTTGCCGAACCAGAGACACGGAATGTAACGTTTCACTGCGATCCCTACCAGGAACTCTGCGACAGGCCCGGCGCTAGCGCAAGGCAAGTCAGGCGGGCGCCTGAAGGCGCTGCAGGGTGAGGGCGGGAAAAAACAGGGCATTGTGTACTTGTACTTGCCAAAATGCCCCGATGCTTGCGCTACGTTTTTTTTTTTACTTACCTTCGGCGCGGGAGAGCAGCGGCGAGTCAGCGCTGGTCCATACAGGGGGTGGGGGTCGGGATCGGGGGGGGCGCAAAATTGCACCTTGCCCACCTGGACTACAATCCTAGCACCGGCCCTGCTCTGTGACCTCATACACGAGAACCGGATCCGAAGTGCAACTCATCTCCTCTCATCTCCTGTGCACATACATGAACGGGGCTTGAGAGATCTGCTCGTCCTCTCATCTGTGACGAGTGGTAGGCGGAGCCCGACGACGAGTAGCTTCCCGGCCGTTGCAATTAAACGGCCGGCCGAGAGCTTTACATTCAAGAGACGCCCAATCTCTTGGATCAGCGCAGGATTGTTCCCCCCGAAATGTACAGCGATTGAAGTGTTACAATTACCATTATAAAAGCCACAAAGAGAACCTGTCACTGCCGGTCCCGAGACCCGATGTGCCCGGTGCAGCTGCTCTGTGACAGGAGGTCAAAGAGAGATCGGTACAAGACCTCCCTCTGATCTCCAGTCCCCGAATGCAGGAAGTGATGTATATTACATCACTTCCTGCATTCAGTGTCACTCTCCAGCTTCAGAAGCAGATCTGTGCTTCCTCAGCTTCTCTGGGGTTCCCTAGGTGACATTAGGGGTCTTGGTGAGCCCTGATGTCTCCATGAAGAGGACCTGTCATGTAAATTGGCTATCACATAGGGAGCTTCTTAGTCCCCTATGTGATAGCAATAAAGTTGTGTTAAAAAAAGAAAATGTAATTAAAAAATGAAAGTATAAAAAAAATTTTTGTTAAAGTCCCCCGCCCCCCCACATACACACGCAGACATGCGTCGGGTGCGCCTATGTGCGAAAACGACGGTTGCGCCTATTGTGCTGCACATGTTACATATACTAGCGCCGGGCCTGCTGGTGAGACACCCTAAAATGTTTCAAGTGTGTGTGAGCGGAGATACAGGCGGGAAGATGGACGGGCTCCTGGTTGATGGTTATATCTCCCTGTGGCCCTGAATAACTCCAATGATCCATTCACTAAGCATCAGCACAGACACAGAATGACCGAGGGCCGAAGTCACTCCGCGCCGCTGCCGCCTCCCAGTGAATGACGTATTCGAGTCGTTCGGGGCCAGAGGGAGATGTAAACATAAACAATGTGTAAGCAGCAGCGGTAGTGCTGGTCAGTATAAACCTGCGTCGCTGCAATTTATTATTACAGGTGTTGGCGCTATATAAATCCTGTATAATAATATAAAGCGCCATCAATTTACACAGTGGGGTAAGAGCTGCGACAGCTCTTACCCCACTAAGTTAGGTTAAACAAGCAGTGGGGAAGCCCGCCGCTGTGTAACCTAACTAGCTGTCAATAGCCGGATGCAGCGCCGCCTGTAGCTTTCCCTGCTCTGTCACCTGTAATAAGCCGATCTGAATGGAGAAAAAGATGTCAGCTTTGTCCTCTATAATAGCATGTGAGGCTCCGCCCCCCCTGACCGCACGTCCCTGGTGTACATTCACATCAGTCCCTGACCTCAAGGAGCTTACAATCTATGGTTCCTATCTCACATGCATACACACGAGGGCCACTTTAGACTGGAGCCAATTAAGCTTCCAGATAGGGCTGCCACCTTTTCTTCAAGCAAAACCCGAACACTCTAGCGACGGGCGGACATTTTTTTGGGGGG
>NW_017307656.1:162448-164268 GCF_000935625.1 Nanorana parkeri
ATTTTGTGGCCCCGCCTCTGCCTACGCATTGTTTATGTTTACACCTCCTTGCCCTGAGCCCCCTAGGCAGCTGCTCATATAGCCATGTCCCTTTATTTGTTACGTATGCTCGCACCCATGCACGCCACATAAAACATAGTCAGACTTGTCCTGTAGATGCCGCTAAACGCTACGGACTGCTTTGTGATTGGGCCCATAGCAAATAATTAGGGATGCACCGACACAAGTATCTGTGCCGATACCGAGTATTTGGGCTGATACCCGTACTCGCCCAAATGCTCCGATGCCTGGCCCGATACTTCCTGTATCATCAGAAAGCCGCGCGTCATTACACGCTGCCCGGCTTCCCGATTGGCCAGCGAGCCGGCTCCGTGCTCTCTTGTCACATAGTGAGGAGAAGCATGGGGACGGCTTCATTGTTATGCCTCATTCACCGCGTACGTGCGTATTGTACCATATGCAACGTATGCAAATAAATGGCTCCATACACACAGCCGCGTATGGAGCCGTATATATATGCGCAAAAACAGAATAGAACAGAGATGCGTCCGGGCAGCGTATCTCTGCGTATTTATGCGCAAATACGCGCACAGCACATTAAAATTCTATTACGAGTGATGCATTCTGGGATTGCATATAGTGCACGCATAGACGCATATATACACAATATACAATTTTGCTTGCGTTGTGTGAATGAGGCCTTAATCGGGAAGGCGGGCGGCGAGTCCTTACACGCCGCCCAGCTTCCTGAATGGGACTTCCGGTACTCGGTATTCAGCCTCGGCGAGTACCGGGGGGGAAAAAATTAATGGTATTCGTAACTCGGTAGCGAAATACCGGCGTCGGTGCATCCCTACAAATAACAATGCTGCGTTCTGATCTGTATAAGGCCTTGCTCACACCAAGCACGGAGCAGATCCGGACCAGAGCAGGTGCAGACCGGATCAAAACTGCGTCCAATGTATTCCTGTGGTATTCCAGTTCACATCGCAGCGTGCGGATCCAGACCAGATCCAGACCGGATGAAAAAACTGCGGCAAGCCCTATTTTACCTGCTCTGGATCTGCTCTGGAACGCATCAAAAACGCATGCAAGTGCCTGAAAGCCCATGTTAAACTTAAAAAAAAAAAAAACATTTTTTTTTTTTTAACCAAAACCGGCCCTAAATGCATCAAAAACGCATCCACAACCCACTGCACTGCGTGTGCAGAAACCTGACCGGATCCGGTCTGCATTTGGTGTGAACAAGGCCTAAAGCTACGCGGTATGGATCTGAACGCATGAGCCCAGCGATCCAAGGGGGGCCAAAGATGATATCCCTGCGCAGCACTCGGATACGAATTGTAACCACCAGACAAAACTTTCACCTTTGTATCCCTTCCAGCCGTCGCTACATCGGAACATTGTTATATTGTATCAGAACGTTGCCCGGATAAAGAGTCTTATTGTGTTCTCCGGATTATAAAACAATTTAAAAAGGAGAACTATGCGTCCTCCCGTCACCCTAGGCTCAGTGTACCGCGAGCTGTAGCCCCCTGTATACGGAGACGCCGCAGCAGAAGCGGATCCCCGACAATTGTGCCGGGATCTGCCCAGCTGCGTGAGTGACAGCTGGCTCTGCCTATCTAGAGGCAGGGCCAGCTGTACCCGCCCCCTTCCGCCAGTCAGCGCAGGCAGATCGGAGCGGGGAGAGGGGAATCCAGCCCCTCCCCTGTCACGGCAGAGAGCCGTGACAGGATCGAGAGGTGAGCGAACGCCGGTATGTGTTCGCTCACCTCCCGATCTACTGAGCCGACCTGTGACAGTCTCATTGTCACAGG
>NW_017307656.1:164449-169763 GCF_000935625.1 Nanorana parkeri
AGTGCACCCCCGGGCTCAACTAAACCACTAGCCAAGCGATCAATGTCATCAGCGGTCCGGCAACACACACACACACACACACACACACTGAGGCTCAGCTGTCAAAGTGGCAAGTTTCGGAGCCCCTTCATAGGTGGCGTCTATAGACAGGAGTCTAGTGCGCCCGATAGGACGATCGGTCCATCTGTACACAGAGCAATAATACAGATAAACATTCACAAAGTAAAATGACTTACCCCTTCCTGGGCCGATCCTCGGGGGCGGGGCAGATTTCTTAGCGGCATTCTCTTTTCTTATATGATGGCTGTAAGAATGAAGAGAGATTATATTGTGACGGGAAGGATGTAAAATGTTAAAGAAACACGCGTGTGCCCAACACATTGTTGCAATTGAAGACAGAATCGTTTTGTTTTGTATGATTAATATTTGATCTCTGGGAGACATGGAAATTTAAGTCAGTGTTGTAGCTGAATGACTTCCTCGTTGAGGGTGACAACACTCACCCACAACCTTTCAAAGCAGAAGTGGCGTTGTCACCCTTCCACGTGTACTCCCATTGTGGGGCTTCAGGCACCCAAGTAGGTCCACATGAGCATTCGTGTAGTCTCTGTGTTGTCTGCGCACATCATGCAGCCACTCAATAAGGAGCAGCCGGGGCTGTCAATCAGCCGCCACTCCCCGCCAGCTGCAGGAGGACGTCCAGCATCATCTAGCACTTTCCTTTTTAATTAGAAGTTCTGTCAATCATGGATGCTCAGCATCACATGTGGGCGTTACCTAGGGGGGTGCACTGCATGCAAATACAGCCTGCCTAGGACCGCCCACTCCTCTGGACTAACACCCGCCCATCAAGGCATTGTGATATTTGCATAACCCCTCCCAAGACCCAGCCCACTGCTGGCATCAGGGCTGAGGGTTATTGAGAGAAGAACTGAGGCAGGGTGATGTGATGTTTTCAGGAAGCTATGTGCAGCACTCTCCCACCAGCCATGACCTGCCTGCATAGCATAGAGAAGCACAGAGACCCGGTGATGTTGTCACCAGGTATAAAACAAGGCATGATTGCCCCCTCCTCCCCCCGAATGTACAGCGATTGAAGTGTTACAATTACCATTATAAAAGCTACAAAGAGAACCTGTCACAGCGGAGCTCAGAGCCCGATGATACAATGTATACAAGATTTCTATTCCTTCATTTCCTGCGCTTTGCGTCCGCAGAGCGTCGCGCTTCTTATAAACCTCATTCCATCTCATTATTATTATCTGTAATAAATCGTCTTTTATTTTATCATGTGCCTCTGGAAGGGACGACCACGAAACGCGTAGAGTTGGCTCATCGAATGACACAATGGACACCAGAGAGACCGCCTCTTCCTCAGAGACCGTAACATACAGGGGGACAGGTACTCTTTAAAGGAGAACTACTGTGTTTCCCCGAAAGTAAGACCTACCCCGAAAATAAGACCTAGTTCGGTGGTAGAGGGCGATTTTCACTCATCCTAATAATCTTAGCCGACCTGTGACAATGAGACTGTCACAGGTCGGCTCAATAGAGCGGGAACACATATTGGCGCTCGCTCACTTCTCGATCCTGTCCCTGCAGAGAGCCATGACTGTCACTCACAGCTCCTCACAGGGATTCCCCCCCCCCCTCCCCTGTCTGATCCTCCAGCGCTGACTGGATATGGGGGAAAACACTGACCTCATTGTTCTCCTTTAAAGCAAGATCACACAGGGACTCGTGTACAATCACCTCAGGCTCAGAATGACAAAGCTTTAACAATAATGACAATGTCATTCTGAGCCTGATGAAGGGGGCGCTGCGAGGCCCCGAAAACGTTTGTATCTGAATGACATTCATGTGTCAATAAAACTTTATTTGCTTAATGCGCTGGTGACATTTTTCGGACTTGGTGATTTTGCACGGTGACACGCGTGGTCACTTCGAGCGCCCGCCTGATACACAGGAGCATTTTTTGATTCGGTAAGGAGGGCAACAGGACATACTTGCATGCAGTGGCGTAACAATCGCCATAGCGACCCAGACGGCTGCTATGGGGCCCGGCCAGGGCCCCCTGGGTCGCTATGGCATGTAAGGGTGCTGGCTGTCACTGACACAGCTCAGCAGCGGCCGCGGCGCATTTCCCCTCACAGCCGCTGCGGAGCTGTGTCAGTGACAGCCAGCCGCTGCGGCAGATGAGAGCGGTGTTCGGAAAGAAGGAGGAGGCGGGGCCCGCCTAAGAGCAACCCCACCTCCTCTTACATCACTGGCCAGCGTCCTAAGAGCAGGTGGGGCCGGTGATGTAAGAGGAGGTGGGGCCCGTCGATAGAGGAGGCGGGGCCCGGGGATGGAACAGGAGTCGGGGCCCGGTGACCACAGAGGCGCTGACAGGTAAGAGGTCTCAGACCCCACTATAGAGAGTCTATGGTGGGCTCTGCAGGGTCACTCTCCGCTGGGGCTCTGCAAGTGACATAACTAGCAATCACGGGGCCCCATACAAAATTTTGCTATGGGGCCCTGTGATTTCTAGTTACTCCCCTGCTTGCATGTGTTCGTGTACAATCACACACACGAGGGTTGAACTTGATGGCCCCGTGTCAGTACTCACGCACAGCGGCACCTCGGTTCACGAACAGGAAGTACGGCAAAATTTTGCTTCTGTTCGCGAACTCCGCATCAGGTGACGAACACAACCGCGGCCATCTTCCCCGCTCTGACACGTGGGCGTGGCTACCTCTAGTCGAGATGGCGGTCTGATCGCAGTTTGATTCGGTTTGCGCCCCGAGGTACCGCTGTACAGGCACGGTGTGCTATGTAACTATGGTGATATTCGGGGATTTTAGCACCCATGGCGAGCGCCTGAGGAACAGTCTTGAAGCCGTTTTAACATAACAAGGACGGTCTTTTCTTTCTTCCCGTAACAGAACACAAAGCTTCAACAATAACACAAAGGTCCCAATGTATGACATAATCTCACCGACTCCAGGTTGTTGCACATACTCCATGCTTCCCAGTCCCTGGACACTAACAGAGCCACATTCCACCTCTCGTGTGACTCTTACATCCCTCGTGTGTCACTGGCTCTCTGTCTCCCCTCCAGCACACGCAGCCACCTGACTCCCCTCTGACGTCTGGGGGGAGTCCTCCTCTCTCCTGAACACCTTCTGTTCCTCTTCCCAGCTGGAGCCCCGAACCTCAGCCAATAGCCGGCACCCTTCCCATAAGTGCTGAGCACAGGTGTGCAATCATCAGGTGCCGGCCACTACTAAACCCCGGACCCAGGACCGGAGATCTCATCCCTCCCTTAGAAATCTTCCTGTTCCAGAATCCAGAAAACTCGGAAGAACCGCAGAGTCAGCTCTTTCCCTGTACAGGAACCTGCCTCCTGGAACCGCTCAGCCCCTCTGGGTGACTACAACCCCCCCCCCCCACGCCGGGTCCCCTCCTCTCTCCTGATACTGTCAGGCGTTCGGTCCGTGACCGAGCGCCCGACTTTTCAGAGTGGGGTGACACCAAAATGACTGTGAGTCATTTTGGTGTCACCCCTCCAATGGTGCCACCCGGGTCCTACCACACAATACCACACTATGTAACAGATCATACATGACGGTCACGTGGCGTCCGCGGCGCTCTTTGTATGAAGCTGGAGGAAGTAGAACGCGCTGTGAATGTTTATAACATTTTCAGCATTTGACGTCTTCAATGGAATAAATATCGAGTTCAATGGACGGACGTCGTTCAGGATATAAATCCCGTCTTATAATAGTAGCGGGTAGCGCGGAAGTCCCGGTGTTTTGTTTCTCTCCGTCGGTGGTTATCATCCGGGATGGAGGTGGGAGGAGAGACGCGACGACATGTATACATCTTATATACAAAGAGAACCTGTCATAATGGAGCTCAGGATGTGAATATTCTGTCAAATTATTTCCACTCCGCGCAGTGCGTTCCTAATTCACACCTAGACGTATCGAATATGTGCGTTTGTCGCGCGTTTTTACCGCGACTCACGGTAAAAAAAAACGCGCGACTAACATGCGTTTCCGAGGGCTACCTGGCTGTATGCCAATGGATACGCGCGGCAAATACGCCCCAAAGAAGCTCCTGTACTTCTTTGGGCGTAGGGCGTTTTGCAGCGGGTTCCCAAGTGGGAACCAGGCCTATGAGCTCTTGGCAACATGTGAGCCCGTGGCTGACCCCCCTCCCCCGCCGCACTATCTGCCGCCCCACAGTGAGATGCCGCCTGAAGCCGCCTCATTATAGGGACGTCACTGAGCGCCAATATGACAAGGAATGACTTTGGATCTTCAAGTCCGGGGGGAGCCGCCCACACACATTACAATCTAATTGTACAATTACCTGCGAGGTGGACGCGTTCTTCTATCGGTCAGTCGCAGGAGGTTGTGTGAAGCATGGACCCGATATGTTGGCGCTCCTCAGGCCACAATGTGATTGTAGAATCTCCTTCAGAGGAATTGTGAGGACTTTACAACTCGATAGAAACTTAACCAACTCGGTGAAACCGAACTGAACCCTCCCCTCCCCCCCGCCAGCAGGATGCCAAAGAAGCCCCTTGCTCTCTGTGTGGAAGCAGTGGTCTCTCTGCTGAGGTCCAACACTTCCCTTGCTGAGTAAGAGCTAGAACTATCCAATCAGCAAGGAGCACAAGCTTTGCGACTTGCACAGATATAGGTCTGACTTAGCAAGGGGCATCTGAGTAGAAAAGCCTGCCCCCCGCCAGCATGCCGCAGAGACGGACCTTTGCTCTCTGTGTGGAAGCAGTAGTCTCTATGCAGAGGTCTAACACACCCTGCTAAGCCAGAGCTCTCCTAGCGGCAGAGAGCATGTAGTTTGCCGATTGCAGAGCTATAGGTCTGATTCAGCGGGGGGGATTGGCTGGACCTCTGCATAGAGACCACTGCTTCCACACAGATAGCATGAAACCTTCCCTGCAGCGTGCTGGCAGCAGACCGGCCTCTCCATGCAGGATGTGGCTACTTCATAAAGAAAATAATCCGGATCACCTTTGTTTTCTGGTTCAGTAATAAGCTTCCTAGGTCACGTCTGCTCATTGGATGAGGAATCACCTTCGTCTGTCCAATCAGCAGAGACCAGCGGTCTAAAATGAACAAATCTTTTGGTAAGTCAGAAGACGACCCGTATCTGCACAGTGTGGGGTTCCCCTTTAATGTTCCACTTGCCTCTGGAAATCTTTACAGTGCAGAGGAGAGTTACAGCATATGTTTGGGGGGTACAGCATGCGTCTGGGGGGTACAGCAATGTGCAGCGTGTGTCTGGGGGGTACAGCATGTCTGGG
>NW_017307656.1:170906-171474 GCF_000935625.1 Nanorana parkeri
GGATTCACTCTGCTGCCGCAAGGCCAGGTTCCTCAATGAGCCCCCCCCCCCATGGAGAATGGCAGACCTGCAGGCTGCATACAAGTGTTCACGGCGGCTTCCCCGCTGTACATTTAGCTCTGCAGGGCTAAATGTAGAAAACAACTACCCGCCCGGCCGGAACTGCATCTCCTGGGCATCGAGAGATAGGAATTCCCCCACTACTCCCTGCCGCCCCTCTACTCCCTGCTGCCCCGAGGCCGGGCCTTGGTTGGCCTGGTGGGAAATCCGGCCCCGCGTACAGTACATCTATGGCGGTTATTTGGTTGGCCTCTGACATTTATGAGGCCCGGTGATTTCTGCGCCCCGATAATGTTTAACAAACAAGAATAAAACTCTGAAGTGATATTTCCAACATCTTTATTTTCATATTCACAAAAAACCAGTGAAAATGTGCACGGTGAAGAACGTCAGAGAGCGGCTCGGGTTCCATTGTGCACTCGTGAACATAAATACTGGCTGGTATAAAGGTCCCGAGTCAATGCCGACCCCACAAGAGGTCGGGGGGGGGGGTTAAACAGGGCCACAC
>NW_017307656.1:171511-173308 GCF_000935625.1 Nanorana parkeri
CATCATCTGTGTGTCGCTCTGACCCGCCCCCGTGTCCGTGACCCTCGGAGATCACCGTACAATAGGAAGCCATCAGTGGTCACACCTTCCATGACCCAACCCAAGTCCAGTCCATGTAGAAGAGCCTCCCACCCCGGAGGGGGCAGCAGACCCCATGCGAGGAGGAGGAGCTCAGTCTGGTTGTGTGGTCAGCTTGGTGTCCTCGGATCGGGGCGCTCCGTTTTGCGCCCCCTTGTTCCTTTGCGGAGTGTACAGAGGGTAGAAGAGCCGATCTCCGTGGAGGGCGTCCAGATCCTTGGCACTGCAGCCCGGGGTGGGGGTTTCGTAGGTATCGTGGAAGGTCGTGTAGTCCACCTCATAGAAGCCCTTCTCTAGGGACAGGACCGGGGTGAAGCGGTGTCCCCACAAGACCTCTGTGCGCACGTAGGAGGAGCGCGCCTGGCACGTCATTCCTAAAGAGACGGCAAAAAACAAGGACAGTCAGCTTGTGTGAGAGCCGGGGACGGCGGCCCCGGAACATTCACCTGCACATGGGGGGCCGCCATTTATATCTATAGGGCAGCAACTGCTGGACACGCATGAGGGCAGAGCGCAGCACCCCACACGCACGAGGGCAGAGCGCAGCGCCCCACACGCACGAGGGCAGAGCGCAGCGCCCCACACGCACGAGGGCAGAGCGCAGCACCCCACACGCACGAGGGCAGAGCGCAGCACCCCACACGCACAAGGGCAGAGCGCAGCACCCCACACGCATGAGGGCAGAGCGCAGCACCCCACACGCATGAGGGCAGAGCGCAGCACCCCACACGCATGAGGGCAGAGCGCAGCACCCCCACACGCACGTTCATTCTTCATAATTCAAAAGGGGAATTCAACTGACAGGACGGGGCCGCAACGGGGGCTGCGCTCTCCATCTACATGACTGACTGCTTATGGAAGTGAAGACTCAAACTCTTCTACACACAGGGTGAATGTTGAGGATCTCCCTTCTCTCTGGATACACACAGGGTGAATGTTGAGGATCTCCCTTCTCTCTGGACACACACAGGGTGAATGTTGAGGATCTCCCTTCTCTCTGGATACACACAGGGTGAATGTTGAGGATCTCCCTTCTCTCTGGATACACACAGGGTGAATGTTGAGGATCTCCCTTCTCTCTGGATACACACAGGGTGAATGTTGAGGATCTCCCTTCTCTCTGGATACACACAGGGTGAATGTTGAGGATCTCCCTTCTCTCTGGACACACACAGGGTGAATGTTGGGGATCTCCCTTCTCTCTGGACACACACAGGGTGAATGTTGGGGATCTCCCTTCTCTCTGGACACACACAGGGTGAATGTTGGGGATCTCCCTTCTCTCTGTACAGTAGGCGGTCCTCCCTCTCTATGTATGCGGGGTCTCTCTCTCTGTCGGTGGAGGTTTTCTATAACACGCATCTCTCTAGAACACAACATAAACGGAGCCGCTGCCTCTCACACCAGAAGTGGAATGTCGGGTCCCCAGCCTTGCTAGACAGGGCCGTGCTGTGCGGTAGAGCTGTACAAATCTTAGCACCGCATGGACAGAGGTACAAATCGATTTGTCCGGAATTCAGCTCCCCGAATACACGGCACACGCGGACATCCCGATAAATCACGTCTGTGACATACCGCGAGCTACACGGGAAAGCTACAGACAGTAAATGAGGAAAGACGTGACATGTTTCAGGTGTTGGAGAGACCAGAGACCCCCAAACTGCTTCTACATTGAATTACAGATCCCACGATGGGATTTTGGGGACATTATCTATAAAA
>NW_017307656.1:174195-175492 GCF_000935625.1 Nanorana parkeri
AGGGCAGAGCGCAGCACCCCACACGCATGAGGGCAGAGCGCAGCACCCCACACGCACGAGGGCAGAGCGCAGCACCCCACACGCACAAGGGCAGAGCGCAGCACCCCACACGCATGAGGGCAGAGCGCAGCACCCCACACGCATGAGGGCAGAGCGCAGCACCCCACACGCATGAGGGCAGAGCGCAGCACCCCCACACGCACGTTCATTCTTCATAATTCAAAAGGGGAATTCAACTGACAGGACGGGGCCGCAACGGGGGCTGCGCTCTCCATCTACATGACTGACTGCTTATGGAAGTGAAGACTCAAACTCTTCTACACACAGGGTGAATGTTGAGGATCTCCCTTCTCTCTGGATACACACAGGGTGAATGTTGAGGATCTCCCTTCTCTCTGGATACACACAGGGTGAATGTTGAGGATCTCCCTTCTCTCTGGATACACACAGGGTGAATGTTGAGGATCTCCCTTCTCTCTGGATACACACAGGGTGAATGTTGAGGATCTCCCTTCTCTCTGGATACACACAGGGTGAATGTTGAGGATCTCCCTTCTCTCTGGATACACACAGGGTGAATGTTGAGGATCTCCCTTCTCTCTGGATACACACAGGGTGAATGTTGAGGATCTCCCTTCTCTCTGGATACACACAGGGTGAATGTTGAGGATCTCCTTTCTCTCTGGATACACACAGGGTGAATGTTGAGGATCTCCCTTCTCTCTGGACACACACAGGGTGAATGTTGGGGATCTCCCTTCTCTCTGGACACACACAGGGTGAATGTTGGGGATCTCCCTTCTCTCTGGACACACACAGGGTGAATGTTGGGGATCTCCCTTCTCTCTGTACAGTAGGCGGTCCTCCCTCTCTATGTATGCGGGGTCTCTCTCTCTGTCGGTGGAGGTTTTCTATAACACGCATCTCTCTAGAACACAACATAAACGGAGCCGCTGCCTCTCACACCAGAAGTGGAATGTCGGGTCCCCAGCCTTGCTAGACAGGGCCGTGCTGTGCGGCAGAGCTGTACAAATCTTAGCACCGCATGGACAGAGGTACAAATCGATTTGTCCGGAATTCAGCTCCCCGAATACACGGCACACGCGGACATCCCGATAAATCACGTCTGTGACATACCGCGAGCTACACGGGAAAGCTACAGACAGTAAATGAGGAAAGACGTGACATGTTTCAGGTGTTGGAGAGACCAGAGACCCCCAAACTGCTTCTACATTGAATTACAGATCCCACGATGGGATTTTGGGGACATTATCTATAAAATAACCCCCCCAACACA
>NW_017307656.1:175548-176140 GCF_000935625.1 Nanorana parkeri
GCTGCCGGCTCCGTGTAACTGAACAGCTTGTTATTTATTGCCGTGCTTAATGTCCCATGAAACACGGAATAAAGTTAGTTTTAGAGCGGAGCCGAGGGTCACACAATGATTTATAGGCTCCCAACGTCGCTGCAAATATGTCCCTTCACATGATCGGCCGCCGCTCCCTATCAGCCCTCCATCAGTAAAAGACACAACAACAACACGGACAGAATGTTCAAGGTGATGGAACACCAAAGACAACCAGAACCCCCTACAACACGGACCAAACCCCCGAACTCCTCCGGAATACCACCTCATGTGCCGGGGAGATCACATTACACACAAAACAGGGGATGTCCGTTTATGGATCGGTCCGTTCAGTTCGACCAATCAGAGCCCTGCGTGTATGACCTGCCTTCATAATGATGAAATCCTGTCTTTTTTGGACACGGTGTCTTTATCTTTACTTGTGATTTTAAAAAACCAACGCGTTTCGGGGGGGCTACAACTCCGCTCCCTTCATCAGGGCGAAAAATGCAACACAAAAAAAAGTAGAAAATAACATTTAAAATAATAACAAATTTGATAGACATCATTGTAACGCAGCGAG
>NW_017307656.1:176167-182525 GCF_000935625.1 Nanorana parkeri
ATGACGGATCATTCTGATTATTGATACGATTATCGATTTATTACGGTCACACTTTGATCTTACCCTCGCCGATATCTAACCCGGTTTCCCAGCTTTCTCCATCGTGTTACAATGTTGCACATAGAAGAACTTTCTCTTTTGCTGTTGCATTGTGAGGTGAATGTATGGAAAGTTATATAAATACAGATGATACATAGTAACAAATAAATCCACTTTTAGCACTGCAGGGGGCGGAGTTACAGCCCCCAAAACGCATTGCTTTGTATTCCTTCCGCCGTTGGAATAAACTTGTATTTGAATATTATGGGTTGTCACTTCGATTCTAGATTCCGTCCTATCACAACCCGACGTGATCAGGGAAACTCTTCGCTATGCAGCACCGTCCAGCCCAATATTCAGAGAGTCTCCACATTGATATCAGCGCCATATTACGGGATGATTACCATAATATAGAAATAAATATATAGGAGATCTCAGGGCTCCTGCATTATTTAGCCCTTTTCCCAGACAGGGAGACCGGACAGTTCTTATTTATTGGATAACATTTTGTATTAAAAGCAAAAGGCCGAGTGATTATAATGCAGAAATGGTGATTCTATTATTCTCAGCAACGCATCAGCTGATCAGATATAAAAGGGAGGGAACCAATAATGGGCACCTCGTCCCGTTCACAATGACAAGGTCGTTAATCCTCGAGGAGGAAATAATTACTAGTAATGGAGCGCAGGCGTCGGGATATTTCTGCATCATAAACTTTCATTACCATTAACGGCGGAGAAATATTTAATGTCACCTGAAGTGTAAACCTAAAAATGAAAATTAGACGACAGAAAGAAGAGCCGGGAGCGCTTTATTAAAGGAGAACTACGAGGTTAAGGCTTTTCCCCATAGCTCTCCTTAGGGTAACGGGAAGACACAAACTAGCGTCCTCCCATCACCCTAGGCTCATGATGCACGTTGGACTATGTTCCTGTAGGACGGACATGGCTTCCACATTCGTAGCGCTCAACTGTCATAACCTAAAGACAATGCAAAGCACAGGAGGAGATGTGCGCTGCCCGGACCCGGACTATACAATGGGGGAATTGTAGGGAATTTATCAAAACTAGAGAAGCTGTCCACAGCAACCAATCAGCTTCTCTCTTCAGTTTGTTGAGTTAAAAGGAGAACTATGAGGGGGAGGGGCTTTTCACTCACCTCATAGTTCTAGCCGACCTGTGACAATGAGACTGTCGCAGGTCGGCTCAGTAGATCGGGAGGTGAGAGAACACATACCGGCGTTCGCTCACTTCTCGATCCTGTCACGGCTCTCTGCCGTGACAGGGGAGGGGCTGGGTTCCCCCCTCCCTGCTTCGATCCTCCAGCGCTGACTGGCAGAAAGGACGGGGGAGGGGGCGGGTACAGCTGGCTCTGCCTTTAGATAGGAGGAGCCAGCTGTCAGTCACGCAGCTGGGCGGATCCAGACACAATTGTCGGGATCCGCTCCGACTGCGGCATCTCGGTATACCGCGAGTTGTAGCTCCCTATATACTGAGCCTAGGGTGACGGGAGGACGCTAGTTTGTGTCCTCCCGTTACCCTAAGGAGAACTATGGGGGAAAAACCCTGACCCCATAGTTCTCCTTTAAGATTTGAAAATGAAAGAGAGGAACCTGATTGGTTGCCGTGCACAAACGCTCCAGAAGACGGTCACATCTGATTTTCGGTCTGTGCGTGTCTCTAGTGACAGGCGGACAGACATATGGGGCCGACACTGCTTTGATTTTAAAGGTTTAGTCACCACTCACTGTGGTGACCGAGAACAAGCATGCAGCTAGTGAAGGCTTCCATTGTGCATCCTTCTCCCAGCCCAGGGACTCACTAGTCAGTAAAGAACTTGAGTGACATCCGGGAGCTGCCATTTCTGGGGTTCCCCGATTTATTATCAGGGAACCCCAGATAATAACTCACACATCTACAGCTCACAGTACAGCTCACAGTGCATGAGTGTTTACAGTCTGTGGAGACATAAAGATCAATAAAAAATAATATAACACGTGCTGTATCTGCCCAGGGATGTTCTATACAACAACATGATCTGCTGGTGGGGGTCAGTGGGAAGAATGTTCCTTACATTGGGGGTCAGCGGGAAGAATGTCCCTTACATTGGGGGTCAGCGGGAAGAATGCTCCTTACATTATTAGTGGTTATTTATATGAGGGGCAGAAATTGCTCATATTTCAGGGCGTCCCTGGCAACTTCTGGAGGTTTAGAAGGGTCGTCCTGGAGCATAAACAATGGGGTTGAATCTCCCGTAATTCTATCCTGAAGGTTTCACTTTGAATCTTGCCCCATACACACACCGAGGGGAGATTAGAGATTGTAAACTGTAACAAGAAACTCGAATGTTGTGAAGAGCAAAGACAGCGATACATTGTAGCAGGTATATGTAGAATATATGCACACATACAACGTACATACATGTATACTGGTATGTTAGGGACGCCTACACATGTGCATATTGAAGATGAACACACAGAACGGACGGCTGAATGTTTGTATACAGAAGACGCATGACTCTGCTCGCGGCTGGGTATGAAATACGATATAACGCAGGTGCTGAGCAGCGGGATATGATGCAAGCGCAGCAATTATTCTGCATTCAGAGTTTGAACAGTTTTGCCTAATTGGCTCATTGTTGTTACAAATTCTCAGCACTTCCCCCCCAGCTCGGCCGCCTCACTAATCCGGACCGATGAGGAGATTTACAGGACTATTTCACAAACAAGGGTGAAGAGTTTGGAGAAGAGAATCGAGGACAATAACGCTGAACCGGACAGTGAGCTGAAATCGGAGAAGTTTTCCAAATCAGCAATTCCGTCCTAGATTGTTCCCTCCTCCAAACGTTTCCCCCTTCCGTGTATCCCCCCGTCAGTCGCGCAGATTGTTGCAGATGGAAACCTACCTTGTTCACTAAGCAGGTCCGGGGTAATAGCTGTATTTACAAACAAGTCTCAGTGACCTCTGTAGTTGTAGGCACCGTGGAGGAATTCATCCTTACATTTCACAAAAGAGGCAATGACAGGAAAGACTCTGTCTCTGCCCCCCACCTGCAGCCATGGGGTCTCCTCATTGAAGATTCTGTCTCTGCCCCCCACCTGCAGCCATGGGGTCTCCTCATTGAAGATTCTGTCTCTGCCCCCCACCTGCAGCCATGGGGTCTCCTCATTGAAGATTCTGTCTCTGCCCCCCACCTGCAGCCAGGGGGTCTAACTCAACCAGCTAAATCAGGAGAAGTCTCAATCACTCTGTACGTGTAAAATAGATGAAGCCATGAACAGGGAGAGCGGGTTTTACTGGTAATGTCTATGGCAGGTGGTAGACCTGGGAGCACAGTGCTGGGTTATATATAGAAGACGCGAGTATACAATGTAACTTGCTGCCAGCCACCCAAAACTAAAATACCTTTTTCAGGCAGACAATGTTTAGGAATTTTGCCACTTTATAGATCATTGGTTCGACCTCATCTGGAGTACGCGGTCCAGTTCTGATGGGTTGAAGAGAGTTAGGCCCGGAGAGAAACATGGAGCCGCCATTGTTGACTTAATTCTGAAAATGTTGCCTGGGTGTAACTGATCAATAAACACTCAACTTTTGAGCCAATGGGAAATGCATAAAAAGATGGCAAGTGATTGCCAGAAAAGAAGAAATCCGCCACCCAGAATTGTGCCAATTGTGAAGTCGATATTGGGCCTCGGCCTCATATTGATTAATGTCACCCTTCTATGTCTGAACTTTCACTGCAATTGAATTGAAATGGAATCAAAGCTGGAAAAATTATCAGTAGTCGCAAAAGCGATCACATTTTCCCACTGCCTTCGGCCAGGGCAATTGTAATTCCATGTGGTCATTTGAATACACCAAATGTAAGTCTTCCACTGCTTTGAAATCTCAACAAAAAAATGGAATTGAATGTGGAATTGCTTCATCTAACAGCCACATGTATGGCCAGCTTGGGAGCCGGTGACCTGAACAAGTATGCAGATAAGAACGTCCAACGTTTCTCCACTTCCTCATCTGCAAACTCGTTCCAGCTCTGTGACTGAAGACTATTACAGCGGAACCATCAATGTTACAGCCAAATCAACCAGGCATTTTGGGAAGGAGGTCACCATTGGTAGTTTCCATGTTTCTCATATGAAGGTTCACCGTAACATTACCTACCTGTAGCTTCCACCATGCCTTCTAAGATGACCACGATCTCCAAGTCCTCCATGTCAAGCTGCGCACGGGACAGCTCCCAGAACGGACTCTTCTCATTGATTTCATGTGAAATGATTAGCGGAGCGACCAGGAAGAGGCGGTCGTCTCCCGTGTCGAAGCCGACATTAATGTCCGTCTGATCGAGCGGGATGAACTCCCCTTCTTTGGTCTGCTTGGATTTGATGAGTTTGGCTCGGATGGAGGCCTCCACAATATGGGAGCTTCGGAGATCTCCTACTCTGAACATCAGGCATAATTTACCATCTCGCAAGGAAATCACGGCATTGTTGGAGAACATCAGGGTCTCGGCTCGTTTTTTCGGCTGGCTTATCTTTACAAACATGCACCCCACCATGAGGGCGTTAACGATGGAACCCAAGATTGCCTGTATGAGAAGCAGAACTATTCCTTCGGGACATTTCTCGGTGATAACTCGGTAGCCGTAGCCAATGGTGGTCTCTGTCTCGATGGAAAACAGGAAAGCGGAGACAAAGCCATTCAGATTCTCCACACAAGGAACCCACTCCTTGTCCCCCAAGTGTTCCATGTCTCCTCTGAGATAGGCAATAAACCACCAAATGAGTCCAAAAAACAACCACGTGACTGTGTACACGAGGGTGAAAATAAACAGGCTGAAGTGCCACTTGAGGTCAACCAGACTGGTGAACATGTCACTGAGGTAGCGGTACGTTTCCTTCACGTTGCCATGGTGAACGTTGCACTTGCCATCCTTCTCCATATACCGCTGGCGGGGCTTTTTGTGTTCAGATAAGTGATGTGAACGGTCCGCAGTCCGAGGCTGGTCTTCACGAGCCTGTTTGGGTAACTTTTTAGGCTCCCTGGGTGTAATATCGACATCCAAGCCCTGGTCCATGGGTACCCTTAAATCTCGCACCATGATGGGTGTATAACTGCAAAGAAGACAGAAAAACAAAAAAAATAAGAAATTAACATTTTTTGCTGCAAACTAATTTACTAACAAACATCCGAAGTGAAGGAACTACAGAGACATGAAAGGAAAGCTTTAAGAAGCTCAGTACTTCATCCAGAATAGCTGCCATGTACGAGTCCATCCCACTCCCGTCTATAAGTGGTCCGGTGATCTGGGACTCCCTTATGCTTTGCTGTGTGTAATGCAGGAGACGTATTTCTAAACACACCAAATGCAGGCTTCCTGCCAATTCTTAGATGCATAATTAAACTATAAGGTCCCCCATCTCACATGCAGACACATACTAGTTACATGCAGACACATACTAGTTACATGCAGACACATACTAGTTACATAGTATTTGAGGTTGAATAAAGACATTAGTCCATCAAGTCCAACCTATAAATTACTAGACTACTAGAACCAATCCATACAGGAGCCAAATAACCACCTACCATATCTTTGGAGTGTTGGAGGAAACCCACATAAGCAGGGGTGTAACTACAAAATCACAGGGCCCCATAGCAAAATTTTGTATGGGGCCCCTTTGATGTCTAGTTACACCCAGTTGCAGAGCCCAATTGAGATCCCATACAGCCCACCTGAGGGTGACCCTGCAGAGCCCACCATAGACTCTCTAAGGTGGGCTGGTCACACTCCTTACCTGTCTGCCTCCTCTTCCTCCACCGTCGGTGATGAGCCCCGCCTCCTCCGCCCGTCCCCGTTTCCTCCTCTGATGCCAACCCCGGGCCCCGCCTCCTCCTCCTCCACTGCCGGGTCCAGCCTGCTCCACCGCCGCTCCTGGTTCTCACTGACTCAGCAGCGGGTGCGGAGAGCAACACACCGCTGTACACATCACTGTTAGTGATCTGTGCAGCGGCAGATTTTCTCTTCACAGCCCCCAGTGACTGCCAGCAGCGTGAGATGCCATAGCGACCCAGGCGGCCCGCAGGGCATCAGGAATGTCCTGGTCGGGCCCCCCTGTGCCCCGGGCCCCATAGCGGCTGCCTGGGTCGCTATGGTGATTGTTAGGCTACTGCACAGAAGTATAGGGAGAACATGCAAACTTCATGAATTTCTGGCTGGCATACCAACCAAGAACCCCAGTGCTGCAAGACAGACGTGATAACCACAGAGTCACTGCGCTGCCGCTTGCAAATTGGCAAAGTATGAATGACTGAACAAA
>NW_017307656.1:189329-202084 GCF_000935625.1 Nanorana parkeri
CCTCAGTCATCCAGAAGAACAATAACCCCCAGATGGAAAGATACCACCGAGGCCGCCACCGGCTCCACGTAGGCTCCAAAAATCAATGCGTAATGAAATACAGAATCCGAGGGGTTGATGATAGGTACAGTAAAGGGTTAAAGGTCACGGTGCGGGAAATGACGAATGTGAGGAGATATTACAGTATATAATAACGGGTTGCAAGGGAGCAAGCAAATCATGATATACCGCAGGGCTCCACAGTGGAGGACTTAGGAGAAGGGGCAATGAAAGCTGTGATTGGTTTACACGTGGCGAGGAAACGTACGGCACGCAATATCATAAAGACTTATTGAAACTAACTTCATTAGGGCGCATGTACATTGTTCTTGTTCCCGCACATGTCACACGTCAAACACAGGTCAGCGGATACAATTTATCAGTTTGGATGACGGTTCAGAGTCCGCGTCTCACCTGCTTTGTGTTACTTCAGATGCAGCCGGTCCTATTGAGGTGCATTGGGATTGCAGGCAAGACGCAGACTTTTCCCTTCAAGTGAAAGTGAACTCTGGAGATCAATCCTAAAAATCCCTCCGAGTCCCCGAACTCCAAGCAACAATGTATCTTATTTGTGTATCACTCGGCTGTAGATCCTCCAATCATCTCTGACACTGTCCTTCCTTCTGGAGGGGGGCTACGTCTGTTCCCCATGGTCCCTGTGTGTGTTGTAAAGTAGTCACCGCTCCAAGCTCCGCCCCCCCGGATGGACTACAATCTCATGTCTAGATTGCTGATTTGTATTGAGATTGTAGTCCATCCTGGGGGGGGCGGAGCTTGGAGCGGTGACCACTTTACAACACACACAGGGACCATGGGGAACAGACGTAGCCCCCCTCCAGAAGGAAGGACAGTGTCAGAGATGATTGGAGGATCTACAGCCGAGTGACACAAATAAGATAGATTTTTATAATAGTTCCGGCACATGAATCCATTTTTTAGATTTTACTCCGGAGTTTAGCGTCTCTCACACACGTACATTCATATTTATTTGTGTGTATATTTTAAAACGCACCTTTTATGTGACCACTCAAACCAGGCAGAAATCAGATTCTAGAAGTCGTTTCTCTATTGCAGGTTACACAGTGAAAAGGAAACAAATGACATGGGAATTGCTTTATTGCCATCACTCCCAGGGCTGGTAACGCCACCTTTACCCCATGACAATCTCCGTCCCCCATCATAATGACAAAGCAGATTTCTTTTTTGGAATAAGAGGAAACAATTAAAACACCATTATAGAAAATGTCACCGTCCGGCTCCACCCGCTAATCCTCTCACCGCCCAGGACATCGCCATTCATTTCAAAAACAAAATAGATGCAATTTGGGATCACAACGCCACTGTGCAGTCACCTTCCCCTCTTCATGTACCAGACCCTCCATCACCCTTGTTACTTCCCGTCCCCCCCATACCCTACCCGTCCCCTCACCACCTTCCCCTATTCATGTACCAGACCCCCCATCACACTTCTTACTTCCCATCCCCCCCATACCCTACCCGTCCCCTCACCACCTTCCCCTATTCATGTACCAGACCCCCCATCACACTTCTTACTTCCCATCCCCCCCATACCCTACCCGTCCCCTCACCACCTTCCCCTATTCATGTACCAGACCCCCCATCACACTTCTTACTTCCCATCCCCCCCATACCCTACCCGTCCCCTCACCACCTTCCCCTATTCATGTACCAGACCCCCCATCACACTTCTTACTTCCCATCCCCCCCATACCCTACCCGTCCCCTCACCACCTTCCCCTATTCATGTACCAGACCCCCCATCACACTTCTTACTTCCCATCCCCCCCATACCCTACCCGTCCCCTCACCACCTTCCCCTATTCATGTACCAGACCCCCCATCACACTTCTTACTTCCCATCCCCCCCATACCCTACCCGTCCCCTCACCACCTTCCCCTATTCATGTACCAGACCCCCCATCACACTTCTTACTTCCCATCCCCCCCATACCCTACCCGTCCCCTCACCACCTTCCCCTATTCATGTACCAGACCCCCCATCACACTTCTTACTTCCCATCCCCCCCATACCCTACCCGTCCCCTCACCACCTTCCCCTATTCATGTACCAGACCCCCCATCACACTTCTTACTTCCCATCCCCCCCATACCCTACCCGTCCCCTCACCACCTTCCCCTATTCATGTACCAGACCCCCCATCACACTTCTTACTTCCCATCCCCCCCATACCCTACCCGTCCCCTCACCACCTTCCCCTATTCATGTACCAGACCCCCCATCACACTTCTTACTTCCCATCCCCCCCATACCCTACCCGTCCCCTCACCACCTTCCCCTATTCATGTACCAGACCCCCCATCACACTTCTTACTTCCCATCCCCCCCATACCCTACCCGTCCCCTCACCACCTTCCCCTATTCATGTACCAGACCCTCCATCATTTCCCGTTTGCTCCATGGACTGTTCCATCCGCTGGTTGTATATGTGGACATATCTTTTTATTTTTTTATCACAGCGGCTTTTCACTTTTAAGGGTTTATCAAATTGATTTATTGAATAATGATTGGATGTTATTATTGGATATTGATTATTCGATGGTAATTAGCATGGTCATAAAAGATACTAAAAAGTGGAAAAAGAATTCCCTTCCATGTACATACATTGAATACAATCATTCTCAAACCAGAGACACTACTTTGCTATAAATGACCCCCAATGAGTATCAGAAAAGGTGAATGATGATCCCTACAGCGAGAAGCGCTTCTGGTCCCTTCGTTGCAGTCCTGTTGCCATCTCCCCAAGTTAAAGCGCACACAGTGAATATGATGGATTATCCTCTAACAGACCACAGCTGCAAACTTAAAACACAGCACACAGACCTTACCCAGGATAGTACAAACCCCTCAGTTGTATCCGAGGACCCCGGTCACCCCCTGGCCTCTGACCCAGCAGGATAATGACACGAATACCTTATGCAGGGGATACAATGAGGATGGAGGGTCCCTCACAGGTGATGTGTGACCGTCGGGCTCTTCCTCGGTGTGAGGCGATCTCTACTGTTCTGACATTCCCAATCCCATCCTCTGCCTACTGATGTGTGATTAACCCTTTCACACCACGAAGGCTGGGAGGACCAGAGTGTGCGCGGTGAGAGCGATCGTACGCAGAGCCAAGGATCCACAGGAGGACAGACATGAGGAAGTGACAGATGTCCATATAAATCTCAGTGGGTGGGGGTGCTCTCCGCACACCTTACAGCAGTCCCGGCCAGTAAGAACGATGGTGACATAATCGTCCATTAAAAAGGACTAATTTATTTAAATTATTTTGAGTGCTGGTGACCTGTCTTTCTACTTCATATAAATCTCAGCTCTACAAATTAGGAAATGTTATATTATAATTAGAGCTGCAGCTAACGATTATTTTCAAAATCGATTAGTTAGCCGATTATTAAGTTCGATTAATCGGTTAATCGGATAAACAATAAAATAAATTTTTAAAAATGGCTCCAGTGATGGACTACTAGTTTGTATTGAGATTGCAGTCCATCACAGGAGCGAGCTTTGGAGTACAACAAATCCCAGCAATACATTATACATGCAGTGTATAATGTATTGCTGGGATTTGTAGTCCTATGTATAATATACAGCACAATGTACCATCAGCCATAGAGGAATACAAATCCCAGCAATACATTATAGAGCACCATGTGTGGGAAAGTGCAGGCTTACCTGAGCAGTCTTCCAGCAACTTTCTTCTGAGATCGGACCTGCCTATCGGCGGCTGTCATCCCCCCACCCCTGCTCCTCCTTACTACATCTCCCCGCGTCCCTGTGCCGATCGTGGATGTGGGCGGGTGGTGAGTGTAAGGAGGGAAGGAGGTGCGGCGTGTAGAGCGTGAATGCGGGCGGGCGGGTCTGGCAGTGGTGAGCGCGGGTTGGGGAGGAGGTGTGGCGCGCAGCGTGTGTGGAGCCGTGAACAGGGCCAACTGATCGGAAGCCGATTAATCGATTATTGAAAAAGTTGACAACTTTTTCAATAATCGATTATGACGATTAGTTGTTGCAGCCCTAATTATAATAAAGTCCATGGAAGAGGAAAGAGAAAAGAAAGAAAGAAGGAGAAGGATCCATTGAATGAGTGAATCCAAGCAGGTAATGAACATAGATCTGGGACCTCCGGTGACCGTCTATGGGCGCTCACACAGAAGCATTATCCTGCTGCCCAGTTTTTGGGGGTTTTTGCACCAATGCCATCTCGGCGGGAATTGTTGGATCTCTTATTGCAGGACGGAAATGCCAGAACAGAAAGGGTTATCCTGCAGCTAATGCCCCGCGGTGCCAGGACTGTGTCACAGCAAAGGCTGCAGAACATTCCTGACTACGTTGAGCAGATAAACGTGACTCTGATAATAGAATAATGGGCACGAGGACAGGACATGTGGGCTCAGTCACTCCTCCATGTCTTATCCTGATCCCAAACCAACATCGCACTTCCCAAACAAGGAGCAAGCCAAAAGAGCTTGGCATGTTGGATAGACACTGAGTGGCCAGATTATGATGACCACCCCATCAGTCCTCGGTTGGGCCACCTTTTGCCTTCAATACTGCGGCGATTCTTCTTGGCATTGACTCCGCGAGATGGTGAAAGGTGATGCGAGGAATCTGACACGGCACTGTCGCCCTTCTGTTGTCTTGTACCAGTCTTGCCCCTCCCCCGTTCTGCCCTAACATTGACTAGTCGCTGACGGCCACAATTCGCACGCTCAGACCCAGATTTTCGGCTGACAGTCCGGTCTTTAAACACTTTAACAATGAGCCGCTCCTGAACATGTAACGAATTCTGCTGTGTTGCTGATACTCGCTCCATGGCTCCGAGCGCCAACAATCATCCCGCGTTCCAAGGCTGTTACATCGCGTTGTTTCCCCGAATCTTCCCAATCACTTCTACTGTCGTGGTAACCAACCCGCTTCCCTATTTATAATGGTCCGGCCCTCTAGCAACTTCAGCCCCAAATTATAGCTAATCTGCCTACAAACGTCAGGTGGTCATAATAATCCGGCCACTCGGTGTATATAATAATCCGGCCACTCGGTGTATATAATAATCCGACCACTCGGTGTATATAATAATCCGGCCACTCGGTGCATATAATAATCCGGCCACTCGGTGTATATAATAATCCGGCCACTCGGTGTATATAATAATCCGGCCACTCAGTGCATACCTCTACTCCATGTATAACCCTAACGGGAGAGCCGAGGTGTTCTCTATGCCACGGTTCCCGCGCTGCAGGTGAGGACTTTGCAGACGGAATGATCAGTAGATGGCTGGCTGGGGCTGCTACATTCCCCCTGCGTTTGTAGTGTTGGATTGTTCCGGGTGCCGCAGTTTCTTCCCACAATTAAAAAAAAAACAATTTGTCAAGTTAATCCGCTTCCACCCAATCTGGCCCCAATGTGCGCGAGTATGAGCATGCGTCACCTCTAAATGCTGCATAATATAGAATGTTATTAACACATGAACCAAAAGAATTGGAAGGGACTAAATGAGGACACCGCAAGGGGAAGTGCGATGAGACCAGAACCAGATAAAACGAGTTGTGAAGTACATCAGATACTAAAAAACAACACAAAATATCCAACAAACAAACAGATGAGTAGACCAATGGCAGGACAGAGACTCCATCAGCTTCCTCCTGCTCTCCTGTGTCCCCGCTTGACATTTTCCCTCACGTCCTGCCTGGTGAAACCAATGTTACTTTGGACAGGACACAAGGAGAAATCTCTCTAATGGAGCCCCAGAAAGCAGTAAAACCCAACAGAGGTTCTAATCCCAACCCCAGTCCATCCTAAGCTATGGCTGGGCATACACTTCAAATCACAGCAGCAACACTGTAGAGATGAAATATAATCGCTGTTCATAGGCTGCCATCACTCCCCAGAGACGTCCAATCGTCAGGAGGCAACCAAACTGCAAAGGAATAGACTCCCGTCATTGGTCACACTCCTCAGAACCAACCTCAATGATCAAGGTTCATAAATGTAAACTGCAGACTGACTACGGAGAGTATTTGTGAAGCCAACTCGTGTTTTACATCCATACCCGCCGCCCAGAGGACTTCATATACATTCTAGCACACGTCAACTATAGGCAAGGTGATGGACACAAAGCGGGTCTGAGCCGACCCAGCGCACATTGCCAAGGGGATCATTCACACCCATTACATTATCATACAGGATTTATAGAGCGCCAACAGTGTGCTCAGCGCTGTACAATATAAGGAAGACATTGCAATCACAATTCAAGACAAGATGGTAAGGAGGGCTCCGCCCCTGAGGGCTTACAATCTAAAAGGGAGGGGCCAGTGATACATGAGGAGGGAGCTGTGTGGGGGATGAATGGTTGAGTGGTCAGGTTGAGCTGGGATCGGCTTCCCTGAAGAGATGAGTCTTAAGGGATCGCCTAAAGGCAGTCAGAGTGGGAGATAGACGGACAGGTTGGGATAAGGAGTTCCAAAGAATGGGGGAGACTCTAGAGAAATCCTGGAGGGGAGTATGGGAGGAGTTGACGAGGGAGCTGGAAAGCAGGAGGTCTTGGGAGGAGCGGAGGGGGCGGTTAGGGTGATACTTTGAGACCAGGTTGAAGATATAGCCGGGGGCGGAGTTGTGGATGGCTTTGTAAGTGGTTAATTTTTCGAATTCTTTTCTTTGGGCTATTGGAAACCAGTGCAGGGATTGGCAGAGGGGGGTTGATTAGGCGAATGAGTCTAGCAGCAGCATTCATGATCGACTGAAGGGGGGATTGCCTGTGTGGAGGTAAGCCAATGAGGAGAGAGTTACAGTAGTCTAGACAAGATATAACAAGTGAGTGAATGAGTGATTTTGAGGTTGCATTGGTGGGGGAAGGGGCGTATTTTGGAGATGTTGCGAAGGTGAAAGAGGGATGGAAGCCAGTGCAGGGATTGGCAGAGGGGGATGGAAGCCAGTGCAGGGATTAGTAGAGGGAGGTTGCAGACACTGAGCGGTCGGTAAAGTGGATGAGTCTGGCAGCAGCATTCATGATAGACTGAAGGGGGGAGGAGCCTGTGTAGAGGTTAGCCAATGAGGAGGGAGTTACAATAGTCGAGACGAGAGATGACAAGGGAGTGGATGAGTAGTTTTGCGGTGTCATTGGTGAGGAAGGGGTGTATTTTGGAGATGTTACGAAGGGGAAGGCGGCAGGATACATGACCTATGAGGGGGCAAGCGAAGGACAAATCCAGCAGATGAAATAAAGCTCCAACATCTGACTGTTCTATGTTACAATACAGGACGGCGAGTACAAGTCACAACCAACAGAGAACGAAGTTATCATTATTGAACAGATTTGAAGTCTCGCTGTCAGGTTTTGCAGCAATAATGTAACAAAAAGGGGTTCATCCAAATTCTACAGAGACCTCCACACTTATGGGCACATAGAACAACAGGGGGCACGAAATCCAATCCGGCAGGGAAATGGGTTCTAAACCTCAGAGGGGAACAATAGCAGAAAGTCTATGCAAGTCACATGCAAACAATAGAAAGGGGAGGAGCGCGTGGTGGGGGAGGAGCGCCTTGTGCAAACAGTAATAAGACTTTAAAATAAAATGGTTAGAAAACATTCAGAAACCACCAAGTGACTAATACAACGGAGCAGCCTCCCAGCCCAGCAGTCAGCTCCACTGTATACATACGATGTATGTTATATTCCTGACCCCTGCACTGTATACACTACGACGTATGTTATATTCCTGACCCCGGCACTGTATACACTACGATGTATGTTATATTCCTGACCCCTGCACTGTATACATACGATGTATGTTATATTCCTGACCCCTGCACTGTATACACTACGACGTATGTTATATTCCTGACCCCGGCACTGTATACACTACGACGTATGTTATATTCCTGACCCCGGCACTGTATACACTACGACACATGTTATATTCCTGACCCCTGCACTGTATACACTACGACGTATGTTATATGCCTGACCCCTGCACTGTATACACTACGACGCATGTTATATTCCTGACCCCTGCACTGTATACACTACGACGTATGTTATATTCCTGACCCCGGCACTGTATACACTACAACGTATGTTATATTCCTGACCCCTGCACTGTATACACTACGACGTATGTTTTATTCCAGACCCCTGCACTGTATACACTACGACGTATGTTATATTCCTGACCCCTGCACTGTATACACTACGACATATGTTATATGTCTGACCCTTGCACTGTATACACTACGACATATGTTATATTCCTGACCCCTGCACTGTATACACTACGATGTATGTTATATTCCTGACCCCTGCACTGTATACACTACGATGTATGTTATATTCCTGACCCCTGCACTGTATACACTACGATGTATATTATATGCCTGACCCCTGCACTGTATACACATTCCTGACTCCTGCACTGTATACACTACGATGCATGTTATATTCCTGACTCCTGCACTGTATACACTACGACGTATGTTATATTCCTGACTCCTGCACTGTATACACTACGATGCATGTTATATTCCTGACCCTGGCACTGCATACACTACGATGTATGTTATATTCCTGACCCCATGCACTGTATACACCATGTTGTACATTATATTCCTGACCCCTGCACTGTATACACTACGACGTATGTTATATTCCTGACCCCGGCACTGTATACACCATGTTGTACATTATATTCCTGACCCCGGCACTGTATACACCATGTTGTACATTATATTCCTGACCCCTGCACTGTATACACCATGTTGTACATTATATTCCTGACCCCTGCACTGTATACACTACAACGTATGTTATATTCCTGACCCCGGCACTGTATACACCATGTTGTACATTATATTCCTAGTAGAGTCCTAATTTATTTGATTACACAGGATTTCTGCCACCTACAAAAAACCTTCAACCCATCAGCAGCCACCACAGGAGTTGCAGTGCACAGCAGAGCGCTCGGCGTCACGTGACGTGCTGCGGCGTATATCGTATTTTCTGCGGTTGGGTTGCCGCACTCTAAAATAGACAAATTTTATGTCAAATAAAAGATGTGCTCACCCGATCTGCGGTCCTGAGGCAGTCAGCACTCCTCTCTCCTGGTAGGGGGGGAGAAGAGGCTGCATGTACTGGATCTGGCAAGTACAATCACCTTTATCAGGGCCCCTAGACCATCACGTAGGCCCACTGCAACTTGTGTTTCCGACAGTGGGGGAGGGGCCAATTTTCTGTCCAGTTCCTGACATCTTTAAAAACGTTGTGCCTGTCCAGACCCCTTTAGCCCTGGTTCACACCTAGGCGGCACCGTTTGTGCGCGTTAGCGGCATGCGGTTATTTGCGCGTTTATGCGCATTGTGCACATTTGTACGCACGTTTTGATTGGCAGCTCATAAACCTTTGGGGGCAATGGAAGAACGTGCGTATAAATGGGCAAAACCGCTCACATAAAAAATGCGCAGCGCGCTTCTGTTGGGCGTTTTTGGGCATCTCCAATGAAGTCTATGGGGAGGAAAAGCGCTTTTAACTGCCCAGAGAAGCTCCTGCATCTTTTCAGGCGTTTTCCTGCTCAGGTGTGCGCCGCGTCCATTGGAAATCTGGGGATTTCTTGCGTTGGGCTTTTGGAAGTGCTCAGAAACTCCGGAGGTGTGACCCCGGGCCGATTGCATTTCACCAACAGCACATCTCACACACAGCAAGATCGTCGTCTCACATTACGGGAAGGCAGCTGAGCCGGGAAGATGGCGCGGCATAGGCAGTACACAGAATGTAGACTTCTCTCGCTTTGCTGGCAGTGGAGGCCATGAGGTCACCATACAGAGTACTTGTAGAGACGGCGTCAGAGGTTACAATGGGGTCATGTGATGGGAATTTGACATGCAAGTAGGGCTTGGAGGTGTTGGACTAGACAAACCTGCACTTTCGGTGCCAACACCGGGCGCTTCTGGTGCCACCTCCCTATGGGAAGGTAAACAGGGCTGTGAACACGTCTGCAGCTCACGTTATGATCAAATGTCACCAACAAACCCACAAGATTTACCATCCGCACATTGCAGAGCGTCCGAGCGCCAAGATTAATCCCCAGTGACAGAAACATGTGAGAAAGCAAGGTGTGCACGCAGCAAACAGACTTCTCTCAGCCAAGGTTTGTGAGAAAGAAAAAAAAAAGTGATCCTTCCTTGTTTACCCTCCAGAGAGAAATGTCCCAATCAATGCAAAATCTACTGTATACAGACTGAGGCAAGGGAAGCCGATAGGGGAGGCGTGGCTCAGCCTCCACCTTGGCTCCTACAACTCTATGAACCTCCACCAGACCGGCGGGTGTCACCTACACAGGCAAGAGGGTCTTCTGCTGGAGGACAACTTCAGGACTGGAAGGTAAGAGCTGAACCATTGTGGGGACAGTCAGGGATTCGGGTTATAGGAATGTTATTATTGGCAACGGCAATTCAGCAAAGCCCAACCACCAGGTCAACGCAGGTCTGATATTGGAAGAAGGAATATTGGGTTTAGGTCAACACAATGGGGGGAATTTATCAAAACTGGAGCAGACTTGCACTGCAGCCAATCAGCTTCTCTGTCTCACTTTTTAAATCTTACCACAGCAAACTGAAGAGAGATGCTGATTGGTTGCCATGGGCAACTGCTCCACATTCTGTCTGCTCCAGTTGATAAATTCCCCCCCCCATAGTTCTTCCTTCTATAGGTTATACACCGATCAGCCATAACATTGTGACCAACCGCCTAATATTGAGTAGGGCCCCCTTCTCCTGACCCCTCCAGGCATGGACTCCTCTAGACCTCTGATGGTGTGCTGTGGTATCCGGCACCGAGCAGTCACTAGCAGATCCTGTAGGTTGTTAGGTGATCGGCCTCCATGGATCGGACTTGTTTTTCCAGCACATCCCACAGATGTTCGATTGGACGGAGATCTGGAGGATTTGGAGGACAAGTCATCACCTCAGACTCGTTGTTGTGTTCCTCAAACCATTCTTCAACTGGTTTTTCTTCCTTGGACCACTTTTGTTTGGTCCTGACCACTGCAGACCGGGAACATCCCACAAGAGCGGCAGTTTTGGAGTTGCTCTGACCCAGTTGTCTACACGTCACAATTTGGCCCTTTCAAAGTCCTTCAAATCCTCCCAGTGGTCCAGTTTTTCTGCTTCCAACATCAACTTCAGGGACAAAATGTTTACTTGCTGCCTAACATATGCCACCCACTTCCAGGTGCCATTGTAATATATCCCCCCTACTTCCAGGTGTCATTGTAACTAAATCATGAATGGTATTCTCAGTGGTCACAATCTTATGGCCGATCCGTGTACGTCCCAAATTCTAAAGGACAGTCACAGACGTCAACAAGCACTTTGGAGGGAGTCTAACCCTTCCCTACTCCACGAAACATCCACCTTATGTCAGGTCCACCTGAGCCAAAAAATACAGCCAGTGCCAAACGTGTCGGGGATTTTTTGCCATTTGGAGTTGTTGGTACTTTAGAGAAGTCGGAAGGCAACTGCAGATTGGACTGACAAAGCTGCCGATCACCGACAAATCAACCTCTGCCCCCCCACGGGTGTTTTTGGGGGCCAGACCTACGGAGGGGAAGGTACTAGGGCTGCAGGAGACAGAATCTGGGGCAGATGTGCGCGGCAACCAATCAGCTTCTCTCTTTTATTCTCAAAGTTTAACTGAACAAGCTGAAGAGAGAAGCTGATTGGTTACTGTGCTCGGCTGCTCCAGTTGTTGTAATTTCCCCTCATTACTGGGACCAGCTATATTGGAATTTAGGCATCTTATATATTAGTAGCTCGCCCGTTGCCGAACCTCCGACCAGGCGGGCTCAGACATTCAATTGCTTCCATTGTATAATGAGCAGAATACGTACATGTTGTGGTGAGAACTCCAGCTCATTATTTGCAGTCAGTGTTTGATACTACGGTGGAATAATGTTCTGCAGCCAAAAAAAGTTCTGATCCTTCGGCTCTTATGACCGTTACCATCCGAAAAATCACTGCTTGAAATAACAGCTTCCACATGAAACCAGAACACCTTTCCAGGAGGGGAGTCCGGCACTATGCGGGTTCGGGAGAATTAAATAGTTAAAGTGGAAGACTTCATATGTATTACTGCCCGTCCCCCCTGCCAAGGGCATCAAGCACAGGCTAGAATATAAAGCAGGGTCAGACCTTGTGACACCTGCATAGCAGGCAATCCCATCGTAGCCTGGAGTGAGCACTACACCTGAAGTACGGATCAGAGGAGAGGCACAAGGATCTCTGCAGACCGGGCAGTCAGGTATGTGGCGGCACAATTTACCGACAGATCGCAGAGATTGGGATTACACTCATACACCAGCTAGGTCACACGTGAGAAGAGGAGATGGCTTTCCAGCAAAATCTCTTCATGTTAAGATTCTTCTTCAATTGGGTGGCGAGCTCACCTGTGCAAGATGCAACCATACATTGACCCACTGTGCTCCAAAGGGTCCAAGACCACAAGGGACCCACTATAGTATAGATCAGGGGTGCCTACAATGTTTTGTATTAAGATCTACTTTTCAAATGACGAGCTACCAATGAAAAAGAAACCTCCCTCGCTCTCTTGGCTGTCTCTCCTTGCTCTCTCCCCTGGCTGTCTCTCCTCGCTCTCTCTCCTGGCTGTCTCTCCCCTCTTTCTCTTGTGTCT
>NW_017307656.1:202182-203395 GCF_000935625.1 Nanorana parkeri
ACCCCCCCTTCCTGATCCACCAGCATCGGCTCTGAGAGCTACGATCACCATCTACCTAATGGGCACCCCTGCTATAGATGTTGGGCCTCTTTATGTTGCTGCTATTTTTATAACTTTCAAGCCATACAAGACATTTTCATGGCAGCAAATTGTTTTTTGGCCACGCATTGCAGTCTGAGAATTCCTCGTTGAGTTAATAGTCATGGCTCCTGGGTGGGAAACACTCGGCTCCTGGCCCATAGACATCGCTGATTAGAAGTAGGATCATATGAATGACATTGTAGGCAGGGAACGGAACCGGTTGGGACAGAAATGTGGCTTTCCGACTTGTTTTTGAGGACATTTTGCAGCCAACCTCGCTAGTGAACTTTCACCAACACAAAACCCTGCGGTCGGGTGGGCGCCGCAGTGAAAGCAGACGCCTCCGCTAGTAACATGAAATCCATCAATAGCCAATGGCATTCCAATTCCTTCATTGACTATAGTAGTGTCACATCTAAAAGCAACGTTTCGGAACCAAGTGGTTCGTTATTCTTCTTTTTGTTTGCCTGAAGAAGGAACCACTTGGTTCCGAAACGTCACTTTAAATGTGACACTACTATAGTCAATGAAGGAATTAACTTAGTAAGAAATTGGAGTGCGAGTGACTATTGATGGATTTCACGTCAAGTCGCGGACACCACTCCATTGCGTTTCTGAAGGTGTAATATCCTGGCCTGGCATCTCATCCTTCACCGTGCGCCCAGAGCAGGCACCTTCAAAAACAAGTCAGCAAGGCCAGCTCCCATACCTCTGTCCTGACAGATTTCCTCTCCCATGGAACCCAAGCTGTGCTGGACAACCTTCTACTAAGACACAACTTCCCGAGTGAAAAATCGGCATTGTCACTGCCGCCGGGTCTTATGAAGGGAGTGCTGGACTCGCAAAGAATCTTTGTAATTCAGTATTACACAATATTATTGATGAAACGCTAAAAGAGAAAAGACTATTAATATGAACTATGAGCAAAAAACTAAAGATTGAGGTCATCCCCGAAGTCGCTGCTTAGGAAGGAAAGAGCTCTGGCCCAGTGCCGGGTACTTTTGCCTTGCAGCACTGGCATCACTTCCCACTAGTGTGCTAGCTACATGGAGATTAAAGAGGATCAATACCCCAAATGTGCAATTCTACTGTTCAAACAATATACGTGTTTGGCACCCTAACCCAACTGCCC
>NW_017307656.1:204077-208614 GCF_000935625.1 Nanorana parkeri
ACATACATATACACATTATATATATATATATATCACACACACACACACACACACACACACACACACACACTAGTGCCTAGAATCATCTGTTATTCCGATTCACATGTACGCCAATTATCATTCCTATTGTTCTACAAACAATCCCCTTCACACCAAGACAACAAACTGTAGATGTAAAATAGAATTAAAATATCTGCTTTATGTAAAATGGCATCACGGGATTAATTAATCAAAACATAAAAGATTCCAGGACACATCTGATGATAATGACAATAAAAAGGTGGCCATCCCATAGAGGTCAGCTGGACACTTTGCATGGTTTGTTCAGGTCGGTCCTCAGATTACAGCATTTCAGTGTTTTATTAGTGTAGGTAGTATAACACAAAAGGCGCACTAAATTTTTGAACACAAAGGTCTATTACAAAATAAGTGATCAGTAACCTCCATTGAGCCCTTCAACCTAAAAACCAAAATGTACCCTAAAAACCCCTTTGACCTTACCCATCCCCCGACATCCAACTACAAAAGCAAATCTTGAACATAATCCTTCTTAATGACAATGGAGGCCTCTGCGTTCCTTTCACGACAGGTTTCCTTTACCCCGTTTGTCTTACATTTAGGATATGCATATTGCTAACCCTTCAGCCTAATCAAACAGCACCACCCCCCCAAACCGAGTCCTAATTCCCCGGGAAAACCATTGTCACCACAAAGTTAAACCACCTCGTCAATATTAACACCAAAAATAAGAAGCTCTTCGCAGCAGATTGGAATGCACAAAAAAGGAGGACAGATAATCCATTACGCAAATGATTGCACTGTGATTGGCCAAGTTATTGATCCCGCAGACATAAGACCTAAATGGGTGTGAAGTATCCCGTTGTTTCTGTACGGGTGTTGTGTGCTTTTCAGACTGTAGTGATGAATATTGTTAGCGGTTAGGTATGACTGTTCCTTTAAAAGGAGAACTATGAGGGGGGGGGGAGGGGGGTGTGCTTTTCACTCCTCCTCATAGTTCTAGCCGTCCTGTGACAATGATACTGTCGCAGGTCGGCTCAGTAGATCGGGAGGTGAGGGAACACATACCGGCGTTTGCTCACTTCTCGATCCTGTCACGGCTCTCTGCCATGACAGGGGAGGGGCTGGATTCCCCCCTCCCCCCTCCGATCCGCCAGCGCTGACTGGCGGAACAGGTGGGGGAAGGGGCGGGTACAGCTGGCTCTGCCTCTAGATAGGAGGAGCCAGCTGTCACTCACGCAGCTGGGCGGATCCAGACAGTAATGTCGGGATCCGCTCCAGGTGCGGCGTCTCAGTATACCGCGAGTTGTAGCTCCCTATATACTGAGCTCGCAGCAGCTCGCGGTATACTGAGCTTAGGGTGACGTGAGGATGCTAGTTTGTGTCCTCCCCCGACCCTGAGGAGAACTATGGGGAAAAGTCCTGACCTCATAGTTCTCCTTTAAGGTTTAGTGGCCCTTTAAAATAACAGTTGGGTAATAAATCAAAGACAACCCAACAAAACCTCAATACCGGGAGATCAGTTCCAAGAACATTTTGGGTGCTCCGAACCTCCAGCACAATGAAGGTTTTCAGAAGAACTTGAAAAGGCCTCAAAATGAGGTCTATGTTCAGCAAAGGTCTAGACTCGGGACCCTGGCAGCCAGCAGACCGGAAATTAATAGACTTTGTAGGCTAGAATGCTTTTCTTCCCAGGTCAGAGGTGGACACTTTCTGCTGACTCGGGATTATAGTTATGAACAAACTATTTTTCAATTAGCACTCTCTCCTGCACCTGAACAAGATGGCTATAAATTGTTCTGGCCTTGTCCTGGATCTGATAACCCAATGCAAACACTTGGGTGAGAATCGGGCCGCATGGGGTCACCCATGGGGGGGCGGGGGGTTTGGTGGATGTCGGTGGCAGGAGTCATCACACACTTGCATTTTTCAGGTCGGTAAATCTTTGCCATTGGGGTCCATTGATGCGACGACCAGATGTGTAACGCATTTGTCTACCAAGTTGATTGGCAAGTAAACGGCGACAGATCCCATTCCAGGTCATAGATAAAATGGGCAGATTGTAATGAGACATCTTCCTTGGTGGACCACCAGCCCTTCCAAAGCTCAGTCTGCCAATGAAGACCTCTCATTACAACCTGATAATTAGACATGTGCACCAGCAAAAAATTTGTTTAGTTTCGTTTTGATTCGGATTTTGCGTTATTTCGTTTCAGAATTCGGATTCGAAATTCGTTAGCGGTAAAATCGGTACGAACTTTCGTTTCCATTTAGTTTGTTGCAGCAAAGTGACATTTAAGAAGGGAAAGAAAAGTTTTTTTTTTCCCCCCTCAAATGTCACTTTGCTCCAACCAAATTTCATCCAACAAAGAAATTTCGTACAGACTACCGCTGATTTCGGAATCGGAAATTCGGATTCGTTTGCAATCGTTATATCTGTAATTCGGAAACATCCGAATCTCCGAAATTCCGTCCAAATTTCGATTCGGAAACAAAACAAAAATCGCACATGTCTAGTGATAATACAAACCCTTAGATTTACCAACAACTACGTAATGGAAGGGACCACCTACACAATCCATTCACCCGAGATATAGCCAGGAAGGCCGGAGGAGCCACATGTTTCATGCTAAAACTACAGGAGATTGTACAACCGCACATACAGACTGAACAGGCTGGAACACTGCAGCCCAGAACTACAAGAAGTTAGGTTGGCTGCAGGGCAGCCATCAGGGGGGTACGGCAGATACTCATGTAAGGGGCCCGGGCGGCCTGGGGGGCCCGCCCGGGTCCCTTACATGACTATCGGCCGACGGTGAAGGGCGAGGAGGCGGAGGCCTGGCCCTAGCAGTGCAGGGCCCCAGCATTGCAGCTCCAGTGGCTTTGAGACAAGCTGGGGCCCCATCAGCGACGCTGCTCGTCTGATGTCGGACTGACCGGAAGTGACGTCACTTCTGGCCGGTCCGGCGGCAGACGTGGCCATGTGTGCAGGTGAGAGAAGCTAGGAAGGAAGGAAAGGAGGGAGGGAGGGGAGGGATGCAGCCCTGACCAGACCCCTTCAGAGCCCACCATAGACAGTCTCAGATGGGCTGTGCAGCATCTAAGGTGGGCTCTGCAGGGTCACTCTCAGGTGGGTCCTGTGTCCAGCGCGCCACTAAGCCCTGCGTCCAGCGCGCCACTAAGCCCTGTGTCCAGCGCGCCACTAAGCCCTGTGTCCAGCGGCGCGCGGGGGGGGGGCCGGACTAAAGCCGTGTAAGGAGCCCTAAAATTTCTGATGGCTGCCGTGGTTGGCTGTGACAACTATAACCTGCCCATGAAGATTGCAGAGGTATCATTACTTCACTCCTACTGGATCCACCAGGACAGAGTGCTGATCACCAACGCAAGGGTTCTTAGGAGGGAGCATTGATCATGATATTGGAAACTGATACAGGGTTCTCTGCAATATTAAACCTTCATAACTGTGAAGAGAAGGACTTGATCAGATGATATGCTGAGTAACATTGTTAGCACCTGAAGCGCCATTCTACGATTTGATTGCACAAAAATCCTTCGGATTTTCTTTCCCCGTTCTGATCCTGGCCATGTATGTGTCAAGTAAAACCAAGCTATTGGCATCCTGTGAAGTCACACTGGTACCCAATAGAACTGGTGAGAATGATGGATGATGATGATGATTGGGACAGTCTAGTGAAGGCGGTATGGGGGGCTGACTGGGCCAAGCCACTGAGGATCTGCAGTCATAAAAAGGTGAAGAACCGATGTTCTAACGCCTACAGATATCCTAACACACACATTGGTGCAAGAGCGCCGAGACCTGGGCACCACGCCACCTCATCACTGCCAATTTTCATGGGCAGACTTCGAGAACTGCGCAACATTAATCCATAAAACCATTCATAATATACAAACACGGTGTTCATAATCCCCGTCCTCCTTTCCTGGAATGTAACACTGTAATCCCGCAGATCATGTGATAGGGCGATACAATAGCAAACACGCTCGATAAATCTCAATTGTGCCATGAGAGATGAAATCTTACACGTGGGCCCACATGACCTCACTATGAGAGTGGCTGGAGATGTGAGAACTCCACGACTCGGGGAAAGAGAAATATATCGATCTTCTCTAGGTTCTTCTCTTATTGGGAGCCAGGTTAGGGTTAGTCAGTCTGCGCACTCTCAGCGATTATTATACTGAATATATGAACGGCTTTGATTGGGAATTGCACAAAGCACAAAGATTTGCACCCAATGCTTCTCGACACACAATCGCTCCGTTCCGTCCTAACTCTACTCGAAGTTTGGCAGCACCACAGTTTGGCCAAGGGAAACGTGCCAAGACAATCTCGGTGTCACTGTTTATATAAATCCATCACAGACGCACCACATTCAAGGCCAACTATCAGCAGGAGCAACTTCAGAACAATGGCCGGGAGGCTCCTGGACCTAGAGTAAAAAAAAAAGCACCCGAGACTCTTGGCAGAAGACCCCCCCCCCCCCCCCCCCCCCCCCCCCGG
>NW_017307656.1:209492-216348 GCF_000935625.1 Nanorana parkeri
CCCTCCTCCCCGCCCCCCCTGGAAAATACCTGCCTGCCATCCCCAAGCACTTGGAGGTTCCGTACATTTCTGAGACTATCGGGATTTGGTTCAGTAGACTTGTAATCCCTCAGGGACCATACCATACAGGGGTACAGGTACCCTTAAAAAATAGGATCACACGGGGACTCGTACACACGCAGAATCCAAGACATACACGCAATAGGTTGGACGTGTCTTTATTCAACCTCAAATACTATGTAACTATGTCATGATTCCCCCTATGGGGCAAGCTGAATGTTTGAGAGGGGGATGGTACAAATCAGGGGAAGTTGTATCTCCAAAATGACAGAAGCTGTGTCTGGCCTGCAAACCGTTCAATTACCCTTATAGGGAACATCAGTATGTCTCTATGGAGACTGATGCTCACAGGGGATCTTTCAGGGACTGGAGTATCCATGGGGTTTGTTTATAGCCAAGTCACAGAGCCATTCATCCAACAAATCTTTCTAAACCAGGGGTCTCAAACCTCTGGCCCCCCAGCTGTGGTGGAACGCCAAATCCCATGAGGCATTGCAAGATGCTCACACCCACAGACATGACTCCCGAAGAGAGATGCATCATGGGATTTGTAGTTTCACCGCAGCTGGAGGGCCGGAGGTTTGAGACGCTTGTTCTAAACATTCATTCTGTACAAATTCACACAGAAACAAAATGTTATTTTCAGGTTGAATGTATGTAATGTAATACTGCACTTTGGCCACTAGATGGAACACACAATCATAAAAAAAACAACAACTCTTCTTTCCTATACTCCTTGGCTCCATCTACTGGCCAAAATGCAGTACATACATTCGAACTAAGATGAAAATAAATCTAAGACTCTTCATTTTTGTGTCTAATCGCACAAAACAAAACATTCAGAAAGATTTGTAGAGTGAATGGCTCTTCAAATTGGCCATAAACATGGCAACCGACCAATCAGCTTCTCTCTTGTTCAGTTTTGAAAATGAAAAGGTGGATGCTGACTGGTTGCCAGTGCACAGCTGCTCCAGATTTGATAAATACCACTCACTCTGTATAGGACATGAGGACGTCGAGAGGCATACCATTGCAGCAGCGGAGGAGCAGACAGGCTGCTGGCTCCGAGGATCGAGTATAACCCCCCCCAAGTGTCTTAAAGGAGAACTATGAGGGGGGGGTGATTTCCACTCGCCTCATAGTTCTAAGCCGACCTGTGACAATGAGACTGTCACAGGTCGGCTCAGTAGATCGGGAAGTGAGGGAACACATACCGGGTTCGCTCGCCTCTCAATCCTGTCACGGCTCTCCGCCGTGACAGGGGGAGGGGCTGGATTCCCCCCGCTCCAATCCGCCAGCGCTCACTGGGGGAACGTACGGGGGAGGGTACAGCTGGCTCTGCCTCTAGATAGGCAGAGCCAGCTGTCACTCACGCAGCTGGGCGGATCCAGCCATCTACGTCGGGATCCGCTCCGGCTGCGGCGTCTCAGTATACCGCGAGCTGTAGCTCCCTATATACTGAGCCTAGGGTGACGGGAGGACGCTAGTTTGTGTCTTCCCGTTACCCCTAAGGAGAACTATGGGGGAAAAACACTGACCTCGTAGTTCTCCTTTAAGCCACCTTTAAAATGGAGCTCGTGGATCACACGGAGACAAAGGCACATGGTTTTTGGTTTTATAGATCTGGAACATGCAAGGGTTAAAATACCAACACAGGTAGCTGGTGCTCCGTACATCAATTCACGTGCAGCTGCCCAGTGGGGGGGGGGGGATTCCATCCTCGGCGCAGTCATTGATTCTGCTTTTCATAATAAACATTTGGCCTCCACAACAGAAATTTTCCACAATAAAAAAGAGTTTAAAACCCGAGGTTAGCAAGAAAAACTCCGCTCCATTAACTGGGTTAATAGTTGACTGTTTAGACGTCCAATTTACCAGAACGGGTTGTTTGTCGCGATTCTCTTTATCGTGTTTATAGTTTTTGAGAGCACAGCACGGCGATATTTCCGGAGACGGTATCATTAAAATGTTAACTTGACTCAAAGGTCGATGCCGTCCCTGCTCCTCCGCAGCGTCCAACCACGGGATGACTTACCGGAACTAGAATAACAGGGCGACTGTCCACAGCAACCAGGCCTTAGATCTGGACTGGGAAGTGGCATTACTAAGAAAGTCAATGCTTTGGCCTGATGAGATCTAAAAGGGCAGACCCGACCACCGGCACCAAGACAAGCGTTCACTCTACAGGGCTGCAACAACTAATCGATTATGAGAATAGTTGGCAACTATCGAGAGATTTTTTTTTAATGCAACCAATCGATTAGTTGAAAAAAATAAAAAAAAAAATCGGGCAACTAATTGATTATGAAAATAATTGTTAGGTACAGCCCTACTCCTCTCCATAGGAACATATCTGAACGCTTGTCTGAGCCTGACCTTGGTGCACCTCCAGCCAACACCCCTAGACAGCGTTAAACGTTAGAGAAAAAGGTGATCAAATGAAACCTTTTCTGACCCGTCCAAATTGTTATTTCAACCCGAGAAGTTTCCCACACGTAGGAGATCATCGGTGCAAAAACAACTTTTCCAGCACAACCCCAATGCCTCTGATGTGAAGGGGCCCTTAGGAGAAAGCCCGCTCCTTCCGTCGGCCGCTCTGATAGTGAGCCCAGCAGTCAACTGATTGGGTGCACACAGCAGGCTGACAACGCGATTGCTAACTGCAAGGCAGCGGCTTAGCGTTGTCACCCTGCATCAGGAAGCTGCTATAACTGGCAGGACCTCCAGGTTGCAAGAGATTCACAGAAAATGAATGCCGGTGAACACTGTATAGAGTGAGATTTGAGGCGATGAGAAAGACATGTATGGTTCTCCTAGTGCGCCAGGTTGTGACAGCTCCCCATCCTGCTGAGGCGCCTCAGGCGGCACATTTCCACCTCTTTTTGTGAATGGCACTTCTACTATTTCTGTATTGCAAACACCGATAGCGATCAGATTGTGTGATTAAAGTTATTGCAGCCATCGGTTTCTTCGATAGACCTTCCCTCTCAATTCTGAAATATGGTCCAACCACCCGAATCTGGTTCACACTGAAGTGACACTTTTCGGGACGGACGGCCGGGAATAGGTTTTGGCTTAGAAAACTTGCCAGCAAACTGACTCAACGGGTAATTATTATAGAGGATTTATATGGCGCCAACAGTGTGCGCAGCGCTGTACAATATAAGGAAGACATTACAGTTACAATACAATTCAAGACAAGATGGTGAGGAGGGCCCTGCCCCTGAGGGCTTACAATCTAAAAGGGGAGGGGCCAGGGATACATGAGGTGGTAGCTGCGCGGGGAGGATTGTTTGAGAACGTGATAGTTCAGTGGTTAGGTTGAGGTGGGATCGGCTTCCCTGAAGAGATGAGTCTTAAGGGATCGCCAGTCAGAGTGGGAGATAGACGGACAGGTTGGGGTAAAGATTTCCATAGGATGGGAGAGACTCTAGTGAAGTCCTGGAGGCGAGCATGGGAGGAGTTGACGAGGGAGCTGGAAAGCAGGAGGTCTTGTGAAGAGCGGAGGGGACGGTTAGGGTGATACTTGGAGACCAGGTTGGAGATATACCCGGGGGCGGAGTTTTGGATTACACCGACACAATGAAACGATACGTTTGTTAATCGCTTTCAATTGTGAAGCTGAGGGAAGCGAGCGGCGCACGATGCGTCTGCGCGCGGAGTGCCGCTGGAGGAAAGCTGGCGTTGTAAAGAGAAGACAGGCAGGCAGGATGAGCGGCGCAGGCTGGCATCCATCCAGGCGGTTATATATTGAGTGCGCTCGGTGAAATAATCTACAGACTGTGCCAGACTTGTGTCCGGAGGAACTCATGAACCTCACTCTGACATTTCTCCTCTGTTGCAGGTGAACTCATCTCCACGTCAGAATGTTCTCCTACCTGCGCAAGAAGCTGAACCGTCACCTGGTAAAGCGCCAACGCCGCCGCAGGGCGCGGCTGGTGTCCAAGGATGGAAGGTGCAACATTGAATTCGGCAACGTGGAAGAGCAATCCAGGATAGCCTTCCTGGCAGACATCTGGACCACCGTCCTGGACCTGAGGTGGAGGTACAAGATGACCATCTTTATTTCGGCCTTCCTGGGGAGCTGGTTTTTCTTCGGCTTGCTTTGGTATGCCGTCGCCTACCTGCACAAGGACCTCCCGGAGTTTAACCCCGCGGTCAACCACACCCCATGCGTGGAGAATATCAACGGCCTGACCTCCGCCTTTCTCTTCTCCCTGGAGACCCAGGTGACCATTGGCTACGGGTTCCGCTGCGTGACGGAGCAGTGCGGCACGGCCATTTTCCTACTGGTCATTCAGTCCATCTTGGGCGTGATCATTAACTCGTTCATGTGTGGAGCCATCCTGGCCAAGATCTCCAGGCCCAAAAAAAGGGCAAAAACCATAACCTTCAGCAAAAACGCCGTCATCAGCAAGCGAGGCGGGAAGCTTTGCCTTCTCATCCGGGTCGCAAACTTAAGGAAGAGCCTGCTGATAGGGAGTCACATATACGGCAAGTTGCTGAAAACCACGGTGACGCCGGAGGGAGAGACCATCATCCTGGACCAGGTAAACATCGACTTCACGGTGGACGCCGGAAACGAGAACCTCTTCTTCGTGTCGCCGTTGACCATCTACCACATCATCGATATAACCAGCCCGTTCTTCGAGATGTCAGCCGAGACTCTCCTGCAGCACGACTTCGAGTTGGTGGTCTTTCTGGACGGGACGGTGGAGGCCACCAGTGCCACCTGTCAGGTGCGCACGTCCTACACCCCCGAGGAGGTGCTCTGGGGGTTTCGCTTCGCTCCGATCGTGTCCAAAACCAAAGAGGGCAAATACCGCGTGGACTTCAGCAACTTCGGCAAGACGGTGGAGGTGGAGACGCCTCACTGCGCCTTCTGCCTCTGCAACGAAAAGGAGGCCAAAGCCAAGGAGGCCAAAGCCAAGGAGGCCGAAGCCAAAGCCAAGGTGAGCAAAGGATACGATAACCCGGCCTTCGTCCCGGAGGTTCTGGAGGCCATAGAAACCAGCGAAACCAAAATGTGAAAACACGAAAAACCTCTCCCCGATGATCGGAGAGACCGAGCGAAGTCCACGGGACTGGGACATGCCAATTCTCTGTGAGAACGCGCACTATGGTGGTCTATGGTGATACACGGTCAGACGTGTGTTACTTTGTAACGGGAACTCGGCGCACATGAAAGTGGAACAATCGCTTCCCGTTAATGATGGAGTCGGGGGGAGGGGTTAACAACTGTCCGGTCTTCATTGCTGCGTCCCCATTGGGGTGACCAACTTTCACATCTTATGGGGGGGGTCACCAGGACAGGATGTAACGGGAAATCCCTCTAATGGAGTGTAAGACGAACAACAAAAACCTGGCAGAGGTTCCGACTTCCATACAAACAGCCGGACTAGGGCTGCAACAACTAATCGACATAATCGATTATTGAAAAAGTTTTCAACTTTTTCAATAATCGATTAATCGGCTTCTGATCAGTTGGCCCTGTTCACGGCTCCACACACGCTGCGCACCGCACCTCCTCCCCAACTCACGCTCAACGCTGCCAGACCCGCATCCACGCTCTACACGCCGCACCTCCTTCCCGCCTCACACTCACCGCCCGCCCACATTCTCCCTCGGCACAGGGACGCGGGGAGATGTAGTAAGGAGAGGACGTTCCGTCAGTGGTTCTACTCAACGCGGAGTATTCCTTTAATGTAACAATAAATGTACTTCCGCCTGAATTAGAGCCGATATTGCAGTCCCTGTACAGCAGAGCTCAGACTGGGAGAGGAAGAAGCAGCAAAAAGGAGGACTGCAGCCTGCTTCTTGCCCTGCAACAGAGAGGTGCGCTGTCGTGTAAGGAGCATGCTGACAGGAGGAGAGAGCAAATGTAACAGAGAGAGATAAGTCAATCAGTCCGCCTCTTCTTCACTTTCCAGTCACCGGATGAGGGTGGGGGAGGGGCCCTGTAGGTAAAACTACAGCAGAGAACGATCAGGTCCCCTCCCCCGATAGGCAGAGCTGTGCACATTACAGGACTGGATGCCCGGAGTCCGGCTTTCAGTGACATTCGAGGTCAGATTTTGATACATTGTAAAACATAAATGGGGGTTTTTATCATAAATTGTATTGTTTGTATCGGAAGTTTTCCCTCTTATGAAGAGAAATGTCTCCAGTGTTGTGATAAAGTATTCTTCATATAACGGGATTGTAATTATTTATTGGATCCGTTTGTAGTAAAAGAATCCTAAAGAGCCCATTGAAGGCCACGCCCACCGCGAGTAAATCTCATTCACACACACAAAGGCCGGCGTGTACAGATCCGCGCTGCGTGTAAAGGCGTACCGGGCCGCTCCCGGGAAGGAGAGGTGCTGCGTGTTATTAGTATGCAGTTGGTGAGGATACTCTCCGCACACCTTTCAGCAGTCCCGGCCAATAAACGAAGATGGTGCTTGCAGTAACTCCACGGATGGCACCGTGCAAAATACACAATTGGAAGAATAGGTCACCAGCACTCCAAATAGTTAAAATGAATAAGTCCTTTTTATTGGACAATGGTGTCACAAAAATCAAAACAGAGCCGACGTTTCGGGGCCGCGCAGGGTCCCTTCCTCAAGGCAAGAGATGTGACCTATTCTTCCAATTATTAGTATGCAGCTCTGTCCTTAGTTAGTCACATGTAGCGTGCGCTCTGTCCCTGGGGGGACGTTGTGGATTTCTGATACTTTGACAATTAAAAGGATAATTCCACTCTTTCAGGTAAATTTGGGGGAAATTGAATTACCCCCTCCCCCATATGGCCCCC
>NW_017307656.1:217322-221071 GCF_000935625.1 Nanorana parkeri
AACAGCGCGCACGCATGGACATACATCAGCAGCCATAGTGCGAGCGGTCTAACAATTCCAGGAAACCTCCGACAATCAGGAGGCGCAGCAGCTGAACTAATATTAGACGATTGATTAGCGGGAGGTGATTGACTGCTGAGGTTTCGTCTGTCCGGCTGATAACCATTTCTATATCTCGGCCTGAGCAGAGGAGACGCGTTATCACACGGCACCAGAGCCGCGCACAAGGATGGACGGGGTATCTGGGGCCCTCCATGGACGAGCTGTGGCCCTGTGACAGGAGATGCAGGTTAGCCATTAATACTCATAGCTCCACAATGCGCATCAATGTTCCGGCTGAGACCGGTTTCCAGAGACAACTTATTTACAAGCTAAGGGAAGCCAGTGCAGGTGGGATGGAGGAGACATGAGCCGCATGCGTGTCAGAAGAATGTGACTTTCCCTCCGGCCAATAATGAGGTAAATAAGTACCATAAATGTTCCGGCCGGTGAGAAAACCTGAAGTTCCCAGAAGCCGATCACGTAGCAAATATTAGCGACTTAAAGCCGAACTCCGGGAACTAAAATTTCCACCCAAATATATTCCTCAATAGCAGAAAAAGGATATAAAGCCACTGAATGCTTTATAAGGGGCGGAGACAAGACCGGTTCACCCTGCACAAGGAGAGAGCAGCAGCAGTGAGCGGTCTTTATTACAGGAGGGGGCGGAGACTAGACCAGTCACCCTGCACAAGAAGAGAGAGCAGCTGTTGGTGGTCTTTATTACAGGAGGGGGCGGAGACAAGACTGGTCACCCTGCACAAGGAGAGAGAGCAGCAGTGAGCGGTCTTTATTACAGGAGGAATGGTAATTCTAGCAGTCTGGTGTGATGCCAGCCAAATGAATGGGCCGTCTCAATGCATCAGACCCCCCCCACCCCCACACACACACACACTTACCCCTCACGGGCAGTGATAAGTGGGGGATTGGGGCAAACCTAGTCCATCTGAGTTTACGTAGGTCCCACACTGCATCCGCCCCAATTGCTCCCCGAGATTATTTTTTTTACCACGCTGATCCGCCCCCGCCCAGGTGAGAATGGGGCCGCGCAGCAACTGGTGTGCGCACTGGGATACGATCGCACGCCCCGGGGGTCGGCCGGTGTGAACCGAGCCTTACTGATCCCAGAAATGTGGGAGTTGCGCCCCCCTCATAGATGCAGCGACACCTCCAGGAGACGTCACATGACCCGCCATCATCGTCATCCATTTACAGGAAATGAAAAAGATCCAAAAACTCCCCAAAAATAGAAAATGTTTTATCTAAAATATCCGCAAATATCTCCATCAGGAAAATCCCCCCCGACCTGAACTAATGCGCGGTGATGGGTTGCTATGGGTTACCAAACATGGATACATTGTTGTGTCACAAGTACAATGTTACCAAACAGACATCAGAAATCTGCTCATGTGACCAACCTGCTGCCTGACCCATCAACATGTATGACCTGCTCGGCCAATCTGACATCTTTATGTCTATGGAGGGGGGAGGGGCCGGTCTATGGGAGGAAGAGGTCGGATGGAGCTGAAAGCAAAACCGGCCAACATGGTGACTTCTATCTCATGTCTAATGTACCTCCAGATCTGATAGTGACCCCGACCGTCTGCTGCTCCTCTGTGTGGCCTGATCGCTGGTCGGCTGTAGTCCTTCCTCCTTATCGGGGCCACAAGATGGAGAGAAATGTGAAGTCATCCGGGAGGTTTTCTTGTATTCGGGATTCCCTCCTGTCCGGTAGATTTGCTCTCTGCACGTTGCAGGTGATTGAGGTTCCTTCCGGTGAGCTGAACACAATGATCGCACCTGAGTCGGAGCCGACCGGAGCTGTCCGTGTGCTGAAGAGGATTTCCTCCGTGACATCGGACACTTTGTACAAACCGGTCATCACAGAACCCCGAAAAGTTCCAAACACATTGCAGGTGATGATCCGGAATGTGAGGGTGGAAGTGACGAGGGGAATCGGTCGGACAGATCGCACTGATGAGCCGATATTATCGCAGCTGTAAGATTTCTGATTTGATATAAAACAGCTGAAAGTCATCAGACGGGACTCCAGGTTCCATGCAGCAGATGGGATCTGTAGTTTGCTCTGATAATAAACAATTGCTATTCATTCAATTCAGTTTTCTTCTCTTCTTATTCCTCTGATCTCGTGCAGCCTCTTTACAGCCACTTCCTGTTTACATGACTCCAGTGACCGACATTTCTCAGGGAGGGGTTCCTGGTGGTGACAACAGCGGGTCATGTGTGTGTCATGTGTTGTCACTGTGAGAGGAATTCACCAAAATCAGCTTCTCTGTCTCCTTGCCAAATCGTAATTGAAGAGAGAAGCTGATTGGTTGCTATGGGTTACCCCATGTTGCTGTGTGTACCCCCCCATGTTGCTGTGTGTACTGCCCTCCCATGTTGCTGTGTGTACCCCCCCATGTAGCTGTGTGTACTGCCCCCCCATGTTGCTGTGTGTACTGCCCCCCCATGTTGCTGTGTTTACTGCCCCCCCCCATGTTGCTGTGTGTACTGCCCCCCCATGTAGCTGTGTGTACTGCCCCCCCATGTTGCTGTGTGTCCAGCTCGGGCCGCATCACCTCCATGTATACCCCTGAGATGTATGTCCCGCATTGTAGAGATTCCATGTTACATTGTCGGGTGCGCTGCAATGTCATTATTTCTGAATGCCCCCCCCCCAACACGTGTGTTACATGACACCGCCATGTATGATCATTTATAACCGTGCTCTGTGTGTCATGTACTATACATGTGATAGGCTGCCCCTCCGAAACGCACCCTGTGATGTCACATGAGCCCCGGGGCCCCTTGTACATGAGCATTGTCATACGTGTTATCACATGCTGAGTGCGCACATGCGTAGATAAAGGAAGGTGTCTGCACACTGCAATGTATGTACTGAAGATCACGCGTGTTTCCTTGGTGTGTGCTGGAAATACATGCGGTAGACATGTTGTGTTCAGCCCATTCATGTACAATACACGGAGTGTCCATGGAAAGGGAATGAGCAGACTACCGGCCGTCATGTATGATGGAGGAGGAGCCCACAATGGCCGGCTCAGTTGTTGGGATCAATGTTCTCCTGAGTCCGGCATCCCCGGCATGTATACGGAGGTCACACAGGGACTGTCTGCAGTGCATGGCACATACTGTACATTGTGCTCTGTGCAGGTCTGAGTAGTGTCGCCGTATCACAACACGCTACCATGTAAATATCACACGCATGTTGTAATGTGGAGATGGGCGGGGCCAGCACAGAGGCCGATGTATGTTCTCCTTCTATAGGCAGAATGTATGTTCCCCCCCCCCGCGCGGTCCTCCGTGTGTTGGTGTGATGACACGCTGACAGGATCTGCCTACTATGTGCCCCCCGTCCTCTGGCTTCAGCAGAAATCCTCATCCACCCCAATGGTTCTGTAATATTGGGGGGACATATGAATGGTCATATCTACATCACAGGACACCGCTGCCAAAAACATGTAAAGGTGGGGGAGGGGTCCTGACTGAATACCGTGTGTAACATACATGTCTGGAATCCCCACCCATTATAACACGCCCCCCCCCACCCATTGTAACACGACCCCCATTATAACAGAACACGTGTGAGGGAATACCGCTCTGCGGATGATTAGTGGGGTCACTCTACAGATTCCTGTCATTCACCCGCGGAGAATGTGTGTGTGTGTATAAAAAGGAAGCGACACCCC
>NW_017307656.1:222548-224041 GCF_000935625.1 Nanorana parkeri
ATCTATAGGCAACATTGGGCTCCCTACACGAGGGGTACACAGGAGCTCCGCCGCACACAACCCGGGGTCATCGCCGGATAAACGTCAACAGGGAGCCGATCGTTCCGCCTCTTGCTGATCGATCGCTAAACTTCCCAACTGATCAATAATGTGTCGAGGTGACCAAATCCTTCATCACCGAGACCAGGAGAGGTGGGCGGAGCTTCTGTAACCCATTCATCCCTACTGATCAATAATGTGTGCAATGTCGGGCCCGGTGTCGGAAAGTTGGGTCTCCGTCAGAGGTCGGAGGTCACGGCTCTTACAGCAAGACAATGAGCCAAAGCCCCCAGAAACGCCGGCGAGTCCCGACCTGAATCCCATAGAGCTCCTGTGGAGGGAAAAGGAACCTTCCAATCTGAGAGACGCATTCATCCCGGGGCGGGGCTACCGAATATTCATTGAGGGTGCCAATCATTGTGTCAGATAGAAGACTGAAGGGGAGGACGGAGGTCAGATAGAAGACTGAAGGGAAGGACGGAGGTCAGATAGAAGACTGAAGGGAAGGACGGAGGTCAGATAGAAGACTGAAGGGAAGGACGGAGGTCAGATAGAAGACTGAAGGGAAGGACGGAGGTCAGATAGAAGACTGAAGGGAAGGACGTCACAATACTCTGCAGTGATGAGTGTTTTTGGTGGATGGATTTTCTTTTCAGTTACTTTATATTGCTTTGTTTTGGCTCCTCCCACTTCCTCGGATATATTTGCATTTGGGGCTCTGCTCGGCCCTGCGGATGTTTTTGTTTCCAGTGATTGAATTCTCGCCATTCCTCGGCCACCAAATACCAGAAGGAGGTCACATGGTCTTTCCAAGTCTCTGATCTTTACTGCCTCTCAGCCCGGAGACATTTAACCAGCTCAGTGCCGGGCTCCGCTCCGGTAGGCGGTACGCGTCGCGCTCACTGCTGAACGCGTTCTCCTTGGCGTGTGCTAGAACTTGGACGACCTCGGGGCAGTGACAGAGGTTTCCATGGCAACGCGTAACTGACAGACAAAAACTTGATGAGCGTGACATCATTGACTTGCCACGTTTATTCTCCAGATACGAGTTTTGCGTCCGGCCGCCGCGGTCGCTTGTCGCGTTCAGGAAGAAGATACAAATAAGTCTTCAAGGCCGGATGAGCAAATGTCGTCTCTGGAAACCGAGAGGTTCAAAGAGTCAACTCAGCCGCAATGGTGGACTGGAGGGATTATCTATCTATGTAACCCGGAACCTGCGTCTCCTTGTTTGGTATCATTGCGCTATTCTAAGCAAACCATTGTCTGTGAATCTGTTACAATCCTTGTCGCCCGGAGATCCTGCCGGTTACAGAACTTCCTGTTGCAGGGTGACAACACTAGTCCAGGGCTAAGCGATGAGCGGCGGAATTGTCGGCCTGACATTCCTGTTGGGTTTCTTTTCTATGCGATTCCTGCAATGCGGAGGGGGGGGGGGGGGGGGATGTTGTTCGTGG
>NW_017307656.1:225004-226818 GCF_000935625.1 Nanorana parkeri
GGGGGGGGGAATCTTGGCCTTGGGGGTCACTGCACACCTGTATGTGTAAAGCAGGAACTGTAACCCATGGCAACCAAGACCTTGGTGGTCCTTGTCGGTCATTCTTAGTCCTTGTGGGTTACCGTTGTTGCTTGATGATCATTGCTGGTCATTGTTGGACCTTGGTGGTCCTTGTTGGTCATGGTCAGTCACTCCTAGTGTTGGTCATTGTCGGTCTCTCTTAGTCCTTGATGGTCATTTTTGGACATTGGTGGTCCATGTTGGTTATGGTCAGTCACTCTCAATGTTGGCCATTTTTGGACCTTGGTGGTCCTTATTGGTCATTGTCGGTCTCTCTTAGTCCTTGATGGTCATTATTGGACCTTGGGGGTCCTTGTTGGTCATTGTTGGTCTCTCTTAGTCCTTGTTGGTTATCGTTGTTCCTTGAAGATCGTCATGGTCAGTCACTCTTGGTATTGGTCATTATTGGACCTTCTTCGTCATGGTCAGTCACTCTTGGTATTGGTCATTATTGGACCTTGTCGGTCTCTCTTAGTCCTTGTTGGTTATCGTTGTTCCTTGAAGATCATTGCTGGTCCTTGTTGGTTATGGTCAGTCACTCCTAGTGTTGGTCATTGTCGGTCTCTCTTAGTCCTTGATGGTCATTACTGGAACTTGGTGGTCCTTGTTGGTTATGGTCAGTCACTCTCAATGTTGCCCATTTTTGGACCTTGGTGGTCCTTATTGGTCATTGTCGGTCTCTCTTAGTCCTTGATGGTGATTGTTGGACCTTCGTGGTCCTTCTTCGTCATGGTCAGTCACTCTTGGTATTGGTCATTATTGGACCTTGTCGGTCTCTCTTAGTCCTTGTTGGTTATCGTTGTTCCTTGAAGATCATTGCTGGTCCTTGTTGGTCACGGCCAGTCACTCTTAGTGTTGGTCATTGTTGGTCTCTCTTAGTCCTTGATGATCATTGCTGGACCTTGGTGGTCCTGGTTAGTCACTCCTAGTGTTGGTCACTCTTAGTCCTTGTTGGTCCCCGTCGGCCATTCTTGGTCCTTTGGTCCTCACTGAGTCCATTCTTCTGTCCTTCATGTGGGCCTCATACAAGGTGAGGGAACAGTTAATGGAGCGCACACATTCTGGGACCTGAGCTCTGTGCGGAGGGGAGATGGGTGTCCGGTGACGAGGGTGATATGAGGTGTGAGGAGAGAACAGACACATCACTCGCAGATATGATTTCTATAGCTGCCTCGCTGCTGATAATGGGGGACGCGCGTCTCTGGAATGTGCGGGGGGGTGGCGGCGCGGGGGTGGCGCAGACTGCTGCCACTTCAGTAGACAACAACAACTTCAGTGGTCTATGGAAGGGAGCGATGGAAAGCGATTCTGGAGGGTTGTAGGGATTAGGAGTGATACATTCCGATAAGAGACAAATCGAACTCTGCAGTCATCTGATATTACGCAACACGTGATGGGGGCGGAGCTCAACTTTAATGTAAATCTAAGGGGGGGAAAAAACACCTTTTTTTTCTTTGCAGTTCAGGGGAAAGAAGGGTTAAAAAAATCGCAGTGACATTATTTTTTCCTTCACTTCCTGCCCCATTGACACGGCAGGAAGTGATAGGAATTCTCCACACGGAAGGTGTTTTCCCTCATGGACAGTTTTCACTCTAACAAAGATTTCCCATCAGATCAATACTGTAATGTGTAAATTGAAAAGAATAAAACTTGCCCATGGAAGGACACAGCGGAGGTCTTTATATCTCGGGTTATAGCACCACCTTCAGGAGTAGGACACTAAGCACAGAACAAAAGCTCAGCCTAGGGTGGCC
>NW_017307656.1:227083-233529 GCF_000935625.1 Nanorana parkeri
AAAATTTCTTGTTCTTTTTACAGTAAAATCTTCAGATCTTCAATGAACTGCAGATTGGGGGGACAAGCCGGACAATCAACGAGATCCTCGGAGGTCTCCCCAGCTCAGCTCATGCAGATCTTCACTTGCCCTGTGCCGCATTGGGGCAGCCTGTGAGATCTATGATTGGGGGGGGTCACATATGTTGCTGTCAGTGTCCTGGAAGTAGGTGCCGCCCCCCTCGTCTGGTGCCGCGGTTCCTCGAAGCTCCTGCGGCGCTCTCTCCTCCTTGGTGTGGAATAGCCGCGGCGCACCGGTGAGTCTGCTGGAGGTTGTACCGTCCTCAGTGGCAGCACTCGCGTTGGGTTGTGCTAGTGTGTGTCCCGCGGTCAGATCGGAGGCAGTTAGGGGGGCTGGGTGCCCCACTATTGGGGATGGACCACCTATGTACTACTTCCAGGGTCTCCCCAGACTCTGCCTGATGGGAGTTCATGTCCTTCCATGTAGAGAAGAGGATGATCTGTACCCGGCCTCTATTGAAGGAGGCGGCACTTCGGGGTCCTCGCCTCGGGTCACCGACTACAAGGAGAAACGCGGCGGGTGAATCTCCTCAGCAGGACACGGACGGCGGACACCTGGCAGAGACTTTCACACGCCATCCTATAAATGAGTTTTGGTGGGAAAGACACGTCATGCTGAGATCAGATCGGCTCTTTGCCGCTGTCCGTGGTGCTGCCGACACCAAGATGACCGTCGCTGCCGAGAGTCCGGAGAGGAAATCCTGTGCAGAGACACAAAATATCATGTAGAAAAATTACCATTCTCCAGAAGAGCGAAGCGTGTGACGTGTACGGAGCGTGTGACGTGTACGGGGCGTGTGATGTGTATGGAGCATGTGACATGTATGTGTATGGAACGTGTGACATGTACGGGGCGTATTATGTGTATGGAGTGCGTGACATGTATGGGGCGTATGGAGCATGTGACATGTATGATGTGTTTGGAGGGTGTGACGAGTATGGAGCGTGTGACATGTATGGAGTGTGTAATGTGTATGGAGCATGTGCCGTATAGAGCGTGTGACGTGTATGAAGCATGTGATGTGAAGGGGGCATGTGGCAAGTACAGGGTGTATGTGTATGGAGCATGTAACATGTATGGAGCGTGTGATGTGTATGGAGCATGTGACGTGTATGGGGCTTATGGAGCATGTGATGTGTAGGGGGCGTGTGACAAGTACAGGGTGTATGTGTATGGAGCGTGTGACGTGTATGGGGCGTATGATGTGTATGGAGCATATGATGTGTAGGGGGCGTGTGACAAGTACAGGGTGTATGTGTATGGAGCATGTAACATGTATGGAGCGTGTGATGTGTATGGAGCGTGTGACATGTATGATGAGGGTTCTGTGACTAGGCTTCTTGTGGCCACACATGATTGTAATCCAGGAGCTGTGAGGATTGAACACGCAGACGATACTCTCAGCGACACGTGAACAGGAAACATTTATTTTCTTCATTTGTCGGATGGAGAAGTTGGCGGATTCTGATCACGTGTGACGGCTTAAAGCTGAACTCCGAGCACAACAACTTTCTCTTACATATACTCCTCAATAGCCACAGAGGATATAAATCCACTTCGCGTGCACCAAATGCCTTTCCAAACCCAGAAATTACCATAAAGACATTGCCTGTGCAGAGAGCAGACCTGTGGGAGGGACCTAGAAAGCCCCACCCACTTCAGGCTGCCTGCAGCATAATACAGGAAGGGGCGGAGACTAGACCAGTCACCCTGTACAAGGAGAGAGCAGCAGTGAGCGGTCTTTATTACAGGAGTGGGCGGAGACGAGACCAGTCACCCCGCACAAGGAGAGAGCATTATGAAGTACATATTACCAAATTAAAAAATACCGAAACGATAAGTTATAATCCGAATAATATAAAGAGAAAACATATATTAAAAAAAAGAAACATATTTATCAACACTGGAGCAGACGCCCCCGGAAACCAATCAGCTTCTATGTTCCATTTGTTCAGTTGGTTGCCATTTGGAACGGCTCCAGTTCCGATTCATTCCGCTGACCCACAAGAAGAGATCGTTCATGACTCCAAACAGCCCATTTCTGTCGTGTGTGAGGGTGACACTCGGAGGACTGAGAGCTGGGACTTGCACCCCCACCCCCCCCGAGCTATGATGGGTGACTTACACTGATGGTGCCCCCCCTCCCCCTCCTAGGGGAATTATAAAGGGGAAGGCGCCCCAGCAATTTTAGCAGAGTTTGTGATTGAGCTGCCGCCATTAGAGCTGCAGCTAACGATTATTTTCAAAATCGATTACATAGTTACATAGTATTTGAGGTTGAATAAAGACATTAGTCCATCAAGTCCACCATCTTCTTGTATTATTTGCTAGCCTGTTATCTATAGACGGTGGGCCAGAATCATGCACACGAGCGGCGCGCTGTGCGGAGGACCCAGGGCCACGGCCCTGGGAGGACCCCTATTATTCTACAGTCATCTGTGTGAACTCTTCTTCCCTCTATTTTAGTTTCTGCCATGACCGGAAAGCGCCTGTCTGCTGATAGTTTATAAAAGCCCAGAATCTGCACAAGGTCTTATGTAGAAGTATATACGCGATTGGCTAATATCAACTACCAATCAACTGCCAGACAGCCATGGTTACTGAGCACTTCCTCCCCTCCATACAAGGATGACTCCGGCGGTATAAGGAATCCCCACACTAATAATATTGTACCCGTGTAATATATCCCGCCATTGTTCTCTCCTCTCTCCTTGTTATAACACTTGGGCCTCGTTCACACCTGAACGTTTTGTAGCGCGTTCAACGCTCGACGAACGCTCTACAAAACGGTCAGAAATATAAATCCCATTGTATTCAATGGTCTCGTTCCCACCTCAGCGTATTTCCGCCCGTCCCTAACGCGCTACAAAACGGCCCACGCCTGAAAAGGTCCAGGTACTACTTTGTGGCGTTTTGGTCTCGCGTTTCCATTGGGATACAGCCAAGTAGCCCACGGAAACGCGCGTTTGTCGTGCGACTTTTTTACCGCGAATGGCGGTGCAAACGCGCATATGCAATACGCCTAGGTGTGAACCCAGCCTTAGGGCCTGTATCACATGATATCAGGTGCGGATCTGGAGACGCGGTGCTACCGTGTTTCCCCGAAAATAAGACAGTGTCTTATATATTTTTTTCAACGAAAAAAGACACTAGGTCTTATTTTCGGGGGATGCCTTATATTTAGCTGGCTGCAGCTGTCCGCTCTGATGCCGTCCACTTCGACCCCATTGGCTATGCCGCACTTTGCCTGCTGGGAAATGTAGTCTTCAGCGGTAGCCAAGGTAGACAGGTGGGTGTGCGTGCGTGTGGTAGGGAGGGGAGCTGCGGCCAGTCTTCTACCCCGAAAGTAAGACCTAGCGCTATCTTCAGGGATAAGACCTACCAGCGAACTAGGTCTTATTTTCGGGGGAGGTCTTATATTACAGAAATCCCTGAAGATAGCGCTAGGTCTTACTTTTGGGGAAACACGGTATCTATGTACAAAAATATGTTGATCTGGGCCACCAGGGGTGCCGTACCTTTCCAAGAGCAATTTGCTAACCAATTGCTGGCCAGAATGGGGGAAGCGCGCTTTCACTATGGATTCCTCACAGGCGGGATGCATTTGGTATCACTCCGCCTGTGGCAGGAGGCGGGGCTATAGAGGAGGCATCAGCTTATGCGTCTCTGCTCCCTCCGCTGCCGCCTCGCTTCCTCTAGCGCCGGCTTCGTTGGCACTGCTGATTCTCTCCCGCGGCTCTTCAAGTTGCCCCTTATGCCGCCACCGGCCCCTGGGAATGGTCATAACTAGGTCTTATTTTCGGGGAAACAGGGTACTAATGCAGTGCGTTTTTGATCCGGATGCTTTTTTTTAGCCGTGGGGCTGTCAGTCGGCAGATCCTTCCTCTGAGGTCACTTCCGCCCTCTCGGAACATCTACTTCCCTTTGTGTATGTAAAGCTGGTGATCAGACATGTTTCACATGTTTGCAGGCATGTTGATGGCGCCGGCTACAGCAATGTGCAGAGAACGAGCCCGCAGGAGACGTGGTGATTGGGTACACGCGATCCTGAGGCTCCGGGACTCCCAGGGTCAGTTCTGGAGTTTGTATGAGGATTTGCGAGGTCACCCGGATACATTTGTTTCCTTTACTCCGATGTCCATGGCAAGGTAACGGGCATGTTCCAAATGTTTGCAGTTCATGTCGTTACCTCTACCCCAACCTGTCCGTCTATCTCCCACCCTGACTGCCTCTGACATCATAATAAGTGGAGCAAGAATACTTTTTTTGCTTAGCTGCATTGCGTTCCGTTTTCGCTGCGTTTCATGCGCGTTCGTGCGTTTCCGGACCGGACAAAATGTGACATGCAGTATTTTTCTGTCGTAACCTGAACGGACTGCGCGCGTGAGGACTGTAGCCCATAAAACACATAGGGAGACATTGGGAGGCATTTTTAGTGCAGGAGCGTAGGGATCAGGTCAGCACAGAAAACGGACGTCGTGTGAACAGGCCCTGAAGACAATTATCGTATTTCTAGAACAATGTATATTTCACACTAATCAGATATTTGCATCTATAGACCTTAATCGTATTTAGGGGAATCAGAAATGGCCGCCTGTAAACAATAACCCTCATCCATCCCTCCATCGCCCACCACAACCAATCCGGATCTTTTCCATTTAATCTTATCAGAGTAAATTATAAAAAATAACCGGACAATCTGATTGGTTGCCGGCTCTTCCCTCAGACACATCACAACCTTTATATATTGAAGCTTTAGCTATATTTAGCTTTATATATATACATATAATATTAGAGTAGTAGACTTCCCCTTTAAAGAAGAACTGAAGCTCAAACCTTTTTTAAATATCTTTGAATAGAGTGGGGGAGGGTTATAACCCCCATTTAGCTTTCTTTTTGCCATCCGTGTCCCATTGGGACGATTTCCCTTCTCTTCCTGTCTGATAACCACAACAGGAAGTGAGAGGAGATCCCTGGTGGTCACCGGAACTGGTGTCCACATAGGAAGATTTCCCATCTATTTCTATTCTGGTGAAAACCCAAAATGTGGGATTTCCTTTCACTTTCAGTGATCACATTCACCGGGACACATAGAGAGTAGGGACGCACCGATACCAGTTCAGATACCAATGCCGATACTTGGCGTTTTTACGAGAACTACCAGGGTTGCAGCTGGGACCTGGCTCTGGTATAGAGCTGCAACAACTAATCGATAATGAGAATAGTTGGCAACTATTCTCATTATCAATTAGTTGGGAGGGAGAGAAAGAGAGGGAGGGACAGAGAGAGGGAGGGACAGAGAGAGGGAGGGACAGAAAGATTTAATGCAACCAATTGATTAATCAAAAAATAATCGGGCAACTAATCGATTATGAAAATAATCATTAGTTGCAGCCCTACTCTGGTACTCCACCACTGTCCTGAAATCATTAGTCGGTATTGTTTTAGAATAACTGTCACATGACAATAAACAAAAATGTATCAGTACTTGTACTTGGAAAATTGGTATTGGTGCATCCCGAATATTTAATTTATAAAACAAAATCATACAATAATCCCGTATAGTGTACAAATCCCGGGAGCTCCGTGTGCTCCTTACACGTGACAGCCGCCTCCTAACTTCTGAGTTGTTCTCTAGTCTAGTCCTGGAAAAGTATCTGTACTTGTACCGAGTACGGTACTTGGTATCGGTGCATCCCTAATAGAAAGGGTGAATCTCTTGAACGGGGACACAGACAGAGATAAAAAAGCTGACAGAGGGTCTAATCCCATCCCACTGCATCTCGAACTGGAGAAAGTGTTGGCTTCAGTTGCACTTTGTTACCAACAAATGTTAGAATGCAGTTACATGTGCACATCCTGCCGCAGACATGGATTCTGACAGAGGGGCGGCCCTGATATCCCCCCCTTATCTATGAAATTTAAATTTGGACAAATCACTCAAGGGGGCCGTACCACCAGCAGTTTATATATCGGCCTCTGCATGGCAGAGAGGGTGGTAGGTTGCAGACTCCATTTCTCATTAATGGCTCTGGCCGTAGAGAATGAACAGTTACCTTGTTTAGCGGTGACAGAGACCATAATCCGGCAATGTCCTTCGGCACGCAGCTCGGGGGGTGTCAGGCAGCAGCGACACTACAGGAAGTGACGTATGACACAGATGTTTATTGAAGGTCGCTGTGGATGGAATTAAATGCAAAACTCTGATATGAGGAGAACTTTATTCCAAGAATACAACAGTCAAAAATATATATATATAATTTTCTGCAAATCTGCCTTTGAAACAGAACAGTTTACTATCGAAATCGTGTTTAACACAGTAACAGATACACAGAATTCTGGTAGTATGGCTCTATTAGGATGGTGAGGGTGGAAGTGACGGGGGG
>NW_017307656.1:233545-233826 GCF_000935625.1 Nanorana parkeri
CACGAGATGGGGCCTGGGATAGTGACTACCGGCGGGTCCTGCGGGAGAAGACCATGGATCTGTGCGGGTTCATAGACCAGGAGTAGGGAGCGTCGGGGACGTGGACTTACAATACACATGCTCTGAGTTACTGGTTCATTTATATTCCATAACTTGCCCTTTATACATAAGGATATCTCCGGATGAAGAGGCCACTTCCGGAGGCGAGAAGAACATAAAACGTACCACAGGGTTAAGGAACGTCATCGTCAATGTTTCATATACACAACAAACCCAATATG
>NW_017307656.1:233862-238969 GCF_000935625.1 Nanorana parkeri
CTTTTACAACATAAAAACACTTCTCTAACAATGGAGCGGAGTGCAGCTGTCCGGGTGTATTGCTCGTGGTGGGATTGGGGACTCAGGTTATTGTGTATCGCATTTAGGGATTTGGTTTTCTTTTTTTAATCTTTTTTTGTCTCGTCTTTTGAAAAAATAAAACAGTCCGCTGTCCAGCAGAGGTCTGCCTAATAAGAATGAAGTCCTCTCCACCTTCTACCCTCCCTTCCTGGCAGAACCTCACTCTGCGTGGACTTTGGCCTCCGGCCTTTGCATTGCTAACTCGGCAGCTAGAAAGCCTCCTTGGCCGAGTGCCGTGGCATAGTTCCGAGCATTGGAATTGGGGAAGGCGTTCGGAGCCGCTTGGCTGGTTGATCGATGGTGGGGTATGGAATGGTAATCCGCCACATTGTCGTACTGGGATAGTGCGGTTATGGAGCTGTGGAGCTTGCTGTGGAGAGTTTGATATGGATAAAAGATGGCGGGTTCTCTTTCCAAAGACTCGGGGTTATGGCCTCTCAGGCTGTGGCTCCTCTCCGGCTTAGGTGGAGCTGTATTAGAGGAGAACTGAGCCGTGTCTTCTCTGTAACAGTCTCGGTGAGAATTGTCGGCCGGCCTGGCAAGGGACCGGTCTTTATCTTCCGGCAGCCTCATTTCCTTGTGATTTAGCCGGACGGGTTCCTGGGGGTTCACATTGCACTTACTGTTGGAGGAATGATAAGATGCGTGATCAGAAGGCATTGGCATGGACTTGGAGTTGTACTCTGCCGGTGGGAATGGTGGACCATTTCTTCCATCGGAGGTTTGCCGGTGTCCAGTACCCTGCTGCGGTGGAGTCCGGTGCTCAGGATTGACCTCCTGTTGTATTCTACTCCTACTTGTCCCAGTCTGCTTCTGTGGAAGGGATGGCCGATCTTGATGCCCATTTCCATATGGAGGGGGAGGGGCTGCCAGTCTCTCGTCACCTTCCGTTCTTCCAGGATATCGGCTATCCTTTGACTCAGCAACGCTTAGAAGGCCGGGGGTCTTTCCCGGGTCAGAGCGGCTTCTGAGATGAATCACATCTAAACCCGCTATGTCCTCCACTAGAGATGGAGTAACGTTATCATACTGAGACATGACAGGCCCCTTGGATCTCTGACGCGACTTGTTCTCTCTTCTTAGAGACTGCAGCCTGTAACGGTCCATATCCTCCATATCCCAGGAGATATGAAGGGGCCGAGGGTGCTCTGGAGGCACATCTCGACTGATGAAATTGTGCTCACGTAGGGTTCCTCTGGGGTATGGAGCAAGGCCTTGCGATCGATATGCAGTCTTGGGCTGGTGTCTCGTAGTGTAAGAAGCAAAATCACGGCTTGGGTAGAGGTGCAACTGTCGCAAACGCAAGGTGCTATAGGGGTCCATGTCATAGAAGGTTCCATCAGAAGAGTAATATGTTGTGTTCCCTGAATAGGGACTATATCGATAATGTACCCTCCCGTTCTCAAAGTAAGGCTGCAGCTGAGTGACGTGATAATCCGAAGAGGAGCTGAAGGGTGGGCATGCTTTGTACTGGTACACTGGGCGTGGGCAGTAGGCAGGCTCTTCCTCTGGGGGGACCTCGGTTCTGGAAATGGGGACTGCACGTACAGGAGGAGGTGGAGGTTGCATAGGCACATGCATAGACTGAACCCGCCTTATGGTAGGATAAGAGGTAGAGTCCTCGGAGTAACTTCGTAGACCTGGACTCGCAGATCCCATGTAGTCTGGACGACTTCTTGCGCGGGAGTGCTGCATTCCCGAGTGTTTGGCTTGGGTGATATAAGTGCCATAAAGTGTGGAATTGGAGGAGGGAGCTTCGCAGCGAGTAGAATATGGCGGCATGTGCAGAGTCTCAGCTCTGTAGGACTTGGGAATTGCAGACGCCTTATGATGCATTAATGTGTCGTAGGTATCGGTAAGAGTCTCTGGATCCGTCGGAGAAGGATGGAGATGGCGGTAACCGAGCTCCGTGCTCTCAGACTTACTGGATAGATATTGTCGGTAGGCATCTCCCATTTCCACTTTGTCTTCTGCTTTGGCCTGGGCTGGATATGGATGTCTGTAGTTGGCTCCTTGCTCCGTCATATTCTCAGACTTCACATGAGCTGAATAGTTGTGTCTGGGCAGTGCGTCCTCCAATGAAGACGGCAGCATCATTGTGTTGAGGAAGGAGTGGTAATTGCTGGCTGTGATTGCCTCATTGTAGTTGGAGTGCAGAGCAGTAGCCAGGCGACTCTCCATGGTGCGGACGGGTGGAGCTGGTGGAGCCGCGCTCTGCGTTGGGTGTGATGGGAAGGACTCTGAGCGTTGGTGAAGGTGAGGCCTCGGACTGGGCTTATCAGAGGGAGGGGATGGAGTGAAGGCTTCAGTAGGGAAGGTGGGATTCATGTCGCCCGGCCCCGGCAGTGGCATGTCTTCAGGGGGAATGGATTCTGGCACCTGAAATGTAGAAGACCACAGAGGTTACAGTTCACGCCAACAGTCTACGTACATGGATGAATACGTCCTCATCGTTCAAATGATCTATGCCATGATTACTCAGAATTGTTTAATTCCTCCAACGAAGCTTAGAAATGAAGAATGTGATTGGCTACTGTGAGATAGCTAGCTGTTGGCCTTTTCTGCATAGCACAGTGTGAAAGGGTTAATAAACCCTCAGCGTGTATTTGCATATACAGTGGGGCAAAAAAGTATTTAGTCAGCCACCAATTGAATAGCAAGCAGGAGATATATGCAAAAACTTTTTTTTTAAAACACCTTTTCAAACATGTTTACACTTACCAGTGTCTCCGCCGCGCGCTCCCGTCAGAACATCTGAGGAGTCTCGGGCGGCCGCAAAAGATCATGGGGCGGGCGCATGCGCAGTTCAGATGTTCGGCCGGGAGACGAGGAGAGAAACAAGGTAAGTCTATGGAGCAGCATGCACGCGCACAGACACCGTGGGACATCAGAGGAGAGGAGGACAGAGGAGTCAGCGCCGGATCGGAGACCATCACCCAGCGCTGGAGGGACTGCTGAAAACTACACTAAAGAAGATGATCGGATTAGGAGGCATCATTTAAGGTAAGTCCTTACACTAACATTGGGGGGGGTGATGTCCTTTAATGTCACTTTAAAGGAGAACTATGAGGGGGAGGGGGGGAGTGCTTTTCACTCGCCTCATAGTTCTAGCCGACCTGTGACAATGAGACTGTCGCAGGTCGGCTCAGTAGATCGGGAGGTGAGCGAACACATGCCGGCTTTCGCTCACCTCTCGATCCTGTCACGGCTCTCTGCTGTGAAAGGGGAGGGGCTGGATTCCCCGCTCCGATCCGCCAGCGCTGACTGGTGGAACGGACGGGGGAGGGGGCAGGTACAGCTGGCTCTGCCTTTAGATAGGCAGAGCCAGCTGTCAGTCACACAGCTGGGCGGATCCAGACATAATTGTCGGGATCCGCTTCGCCTGCAGCGTCTCAGTATACCGCGAGCTGTAGCTCCCTATATACTGAGCTTAGGGTGACGGGAGGACGCTAGTTTGTGTCCTCCCGTTACCCGGAGGAGAACTATGGGGAAAAGCCCTGACCTCGTAGCTCTCCTTTAAGGAAATCTAATGGCAATAGATACAATTTAATGAAAAGGAAGGAATCAAACATTCACATACACACACGCCTATTATAAATGTATCACTAAAAATATCAGCTTGAGCTACTGAGCTCTGTAAACGGGATTTCTGTCAACAAGAAGTAAGAAGAAATGGAAATAGGAAAAGCAGTCTAACGCTCCACCTGCTGGCTGAATGTGAGAATGCAAAATATGTACAAAGTCACTAAACATTCCCTACGTCTTGTCATGAATATATGAAATTCTGATCGTTTTCACTATACAAAGTAATCCATAAATAATGTTTTATATTTAATCTTTTGTTTTAAAGTATGTTTTCTATCGGCTTGCAGAGCGATGACACTCTCCTAATCCAACCCACCTACAAAGTTAACATTTGCTCAATATGTATCCTATTTTCTGAAGGCTTATAATAAATATATATATATATATATACTATGCTACAGATATTGTGTGCCAAGCTGGCTGTGTGATCACATGAGGGGAATTTATTAAAACTGATGCAGTTGAATCTGAAACAGTTGCCCATGGCAACCAATCAGCATCCGCCTTTCATTTTCAAACCTTCACTGAACACTTCACTTCACTGAAGATACAAGCTGATTGGTTGCTATGGGCATCTGCTCCAGATTCTGTCTGCTCCAGTTTTGATAAATTCCCCGGTTGTGTTCACATTCATGCGGTCTCAGATTGCAGCATGAATGCAAATAGAACAATTTTTGGTGAGGATTACAAATAACGTATACTCGGGGGTCTTCCATCTACCTAATTAAAGTGACTCCCCTGGCTCCCACGTGTCCTATACAAGAGGTGTAGTACCTGAGTGGAAGGGCTCAGTCCAGGGGTGATGGCTGACGGACTTGGTCCCGGCATTGGGTTCGGACATTTCACGGGGCTGTAGTGGATAGTGGTGATGGAGAACGATGAACTGGTGCTGGTGGTGGGCTCTGGGGTGATGTCGGGATTCATCTCAGTGGCGTCCGCCGGTGGTGGAGACAGGTTTTGTGGCGGCAGCTCTGGCGGTGGCTCTTCCTCTGGTGGCGGGGGCAGTGGTAAATCCATGAATTGGAGGTAGGGTGGTCTCTTCTGAGAAGAAACCTGTTGGGCTGACTCAGCCAGTGCCAACGCCAGCATCCGGGCAGCATTTTTCGGGGGTGGCGGGGGAGGAATGAAGGAAACGGTGGGGACAGGGACTTGATCCATGGGAGACTCCATGACACATGATCCTGGAAATAGAGGAGATGTTTCGTCATGTGCACAACTACTGATTACAATGGCACCCTGCCACAAAACACCCAATACATCGGGACACCTTCTCCCAGAGCCCTACCTTCCCCCAGATCCCTCCCTTCCCCCAGAGCCCTCCCTTCCCCCAGAGACCTACCTTCCCCCAGATCCCTCCCTTCCCCCAGAGCCCTCCCTTCCCCCAGAGACCTACCTTCCCCCAGATCCCTCCCTTCCCCCAGAGCCCTCCCTTCCCCCAGAG
>NW_017307656.1:239069-248891 GCF_000935625.1 Nanorana parkeri
CTTCCCCCAGAGCCCTACTCTGCTATTGTATTCATGTATAACGCATCTCTTTGGCTGTACACGGGACTTTATTGTGGAGTTCAGTCTCCAGACACGGCTTACCTTCCTTACATCACATTGTGTCCGGTGCGGCTGAGCACACAGGAGATCCTTGTGGGACCGACTTAGTGTCATTATGGAACCTATTGACTATTGTTCAACGGGGTTTTTTTTACAAAATTACATTGTAATAATTTCTTGGTTTTACCTAAATTTTATGTACAAAAGACTCAAGAACCATTCACAGCTTCATGTGAGAGTCTGAATATTCAGTGGGGGGGGAATTTATCAAAATCTGGAGCAGCTGTGCACGGCAACCAATCAGCTTCTCTCTTCAGTTTGTTCAGTTAACCACTTGCTGACCGCGGTGTTACACCCCCCTTCCTGCCCCGGCCATTTTCCAGTATTCAGCGCTGAGGGACTTTGACTGACAATTATTCCGTCATACAACGATGTACTGACATTAATTTTATACCATTTTTTGGGGGACAGGTAGAGCTTTCTTTTTTGGTATTTAATCACCGCTGCAGGTTTTTTTTTTTTTTTTACTATATAACTATATATGTAAATTTTGAAAAAAAACCACCTGTTTTCCCGACGTTATGTTATAAAATATTTATTATTACCCATATTTTTGGTAAAATATAAAAGTCGGGGGTCACGTCGGGTATATAGACATCAAACATGTCAAGCTGTAAAATTGCGCGCGCCAACAAAATCGCTAAAAACTACCATATCCAAAATTGGCCATAGGCGACGTTATAAAAGCTTTTACCGCTCATCAGTTTGGTGTTATCGGTGATCGATGGGCCGAGAATTATCGCTCTCACTCCGACGTTCGCGGCGATATGTAACGTGTGCGGCACAATTGTCGTTTTTGCACGTAGGCACGCCCGACGCGTGTATAAGTGCGTGCACGCGGGTTACTTGAAACCTTTTTGGGTGTTTTTTTTTTAATATGAGACTTTAATTTAATTTTTTTTTTTAATTATTTTTTACACTTAACTTGATTGCTATCACATAGGGGGCTAAAAATCCCCCAATGTGATAGCTAGAAAAAAAAATGACAGGTCTTCTTAAGGGAGAACTATGAGGGAAATCGCTCACCGCTCGATCCTGTCACAGCCCTCTGCCGTGACAGGGGAGGGGCTGGATTCCCCCCTCCCCGCTCCGATCCGCCAGCGCTGACTGGCGGAACGGACGGGGGAGGGTACCGCTGGCTCTGCCTCTAGATAGGCAGAGCCAGCTGTCACTCACGCAGCTGGGCGGATCCCGACGTCTCAGTATACCGCGAGCTGTAGCTCCCTGTATACTGAGCTTAACATGGCAGGTATGTGTGACTGGAGGACGCTAGTTTGTGTCCTCCCGTTACCCTAAGGAGAACTATGGGGAAAAACACTGACCTCGTAGTTCTCCTTTAATGGAGACATCAGGGGTCCCCAAGACCCCCTAATGTCACCTAGGGACCCCCAAAGAAGCTGATGAAGCACAGATCTGCTTGATCAGCTTCGTCTCCTGGCTCCCAGCCAGAGAAATGACAGCTAAAGGCGGAAGTGATATCATACACGTCGCTTCTGATTTTAAAGAGAGAATGGGGGAGAGATCAGCTGTGGGGGAGAGATCAGCGGTGGGGGAAATGCTGATCTCTCCTCCTTACGGGAAGGATCTGCGTCCGCCCGTTATTTTACGATGGGCGGACGGCAAGGGGTTAAGATTTGAAAATGAGAGAGAAGCTGTTCACCCTCTTATGTGAGCTCGGCCTATTCTGAGGAGAACTCCAAGCCCTAGAGATGGAGGGAAGAGGTCACCTCCGGCTATGACCTCTGACTTTAAGTTTGTGTATAGCCAAAACGTTTCATAGTTATGGAGTGTGGAACCCCTGTCGGGGTTTTTTTTATTGCTGTCTATGTCCCCAGTGGAGAGATTCTCCCTTTATTTGTCCAGGTGTCACCAGAGTGATGCTCACAGCCAGACCCTCTCCTGCTCCTTCGACATGTTTCTCCTCCAATGAGTACCAAGTATCTCCTAAATGGTAGCGCAGTGCCGCGGTCCGGCTTTGTGAGTTTGCACTACTTGTAATAAAGATTGTTGAATATGAAGAACACAGCGACGGCGCGGCTTCTATCTCTTACACTCTATGCCCAGTAGTGATAGTGCGCTGAAACCTTCATGGCCGGAGATAGTGGGACACACACACACCAGCAGATTTCACAAAGTCTCGTTTCCAAAAGAAACCTTTTTAATGGGAAGTGAACCGTCGGGTTCTCGTTGGGAACGCTACATACCTGGAGGCGTAGGCACAGCGGGGACGGACTTGCTCGGCTCTAACATCTCCGGCTCCTCCCTCAGAGATGATCCGGCTTGGTTACTGCTGTTGAATTCCTGGTTGTTGCCGTCTGTGTATACAAGCTCCGTGTTACATAGAACGTGAGATGTGTCTGGCGTGATGTTCCCTGCTGTATCTTCTCTCTCAACTCCACCGACGTTCCACTGAGAGAGGACCGTACAGTCCATAGTTCCTGGAGATTCTGGTGCTGCTGATAAAGAGAGCTGGCCAAGCCCGAGGTCCGATTTGTATGCAGCATTTTGCAGGCTCCCCAGTTCTCTCATTATACTTTCTTTGTACCACATCGGACACTGAGAAGCTCCCCCAGCATAATGCATGCCGCCCATCATCTCCGACACCCGGCTGGGCAGCGTCACTGCGACGGGATCCGAAATGGTGAGGGGAGGAGATCGGATTGCTTTGCGACCCACCTTTGGGGACAGAGCTTGGACGACCTTCTCAGCAAAAGATGGAGCTTTGGGAATCCTCTCTGCACTGGGGCTGCGGTCAGGGGTTAGGAACGGACTGAACAGCCTCTCCTGGAAAGGGGACATGGGCTCAGAGCTATTGCCGCTGGCAGGGGTCTGGGCTCCGATATGAAAGCGCTCTCTGCCGCTGCCCGGAGTGGTGTCAATGTGGAAGAGGTGGTTGCTATCCAGCCCCTCGTTGTCCAGCTTGGGCGGGCTGCACTGGAAGGACATTGGGTCAAAGTCTAAACTGGCCACACCAATGTCTGGCGGACTCAGATCCTCGTCATCATGAGTGCGAGAACTTAACATGGCAGGTATGTGAATAAGTCCCTCGTCGCCATCGCTGTCCTGATCGTGGGGCAGATTGTCATAGGAGTTGCAGCGGTTACATCCCTCTCGCAGGTCTCCATTATAGGAAGCAGACAGAGCATCGCTGCTGGAGCGCGGGCGCCTCGGCCGGAAAAGCTTTGATTCCACTGTAAAATAAAGTCAAGAATTGTAAATGAGCCGTCTCATTCCCTGAAACCAAACGCATGCAAAGCGGGAAAAAGCGTCTGGATGTGACCGCGCCTTCTGTGCAGCAATATAGATTGTCTCCGATTGGTTAATATGACACATCGGGCGTAACAAATCACATCTGAGCATCGCAGTCTTAGATTGTTTGCAGTTTTTGAACTCACCGCTGCGCTGCTAATGTTAAACTGATTATTAATTATACAACGACTTACCACTAGCAGTACAACGAAGAGTGCAAATATGATTGACTGGTGCAGACACAAAACATATTCAGCACCAATGCATGCACTGCAGTGCTCAGAGCAGCCCCAATGCATGCACTGCAGTACTCAGATCAGCTCCAATGCATGCACTGCAGTACTCAGATCAGCTCCAATGCATGCACTGCAGTACTCAGATCAGCTCCAATGCATAGTTACATAGTATTTGAGGTTGAAAAAAAGACACAGGCCCATCAAGTTCAACCATTGTGTGTGCGTGTCTCGTATGCGTGCGTGTATAGAACAGTCCCTGTGTGGTCTAGTATTTAAGTTTACCTGTACCCCTGTATGTTACGGTCTCTTATGATGGAATCTAATTGCTTTTTGAACGAATCAATACTCTTTGCTGATACCGCTGCTTGTGGCAGAGTTCCAAAATGTCACCGCTCTAACTGAAAAGAAGGCTCTACGCCCCTTTGTGGATAAATATTTTCTCCACCAATTTTAGGTGGGGGCCTCTAGTCCTTGTTGCAGAGTTTACAGTAAAAAAGTGAAATGCATGCACCTCAGACTATCCCCAATGCATGCACCTCAGACCTCTGATTATCCCCAATGCATGCACCTCAGACCTCTGATTATCCCCAATGCATGCACTTCAGACCTCTGATTATCCCCAATGCATGCACTTCAGACCTCTGATTATCCCCAATGCATGCACCTCAGATTATCCCCAATGCATGCACTTCAGACCTCTGATTAGCCCCAATGCATGCACTTCAGACCTCTGATAAGCCCCAATCCATGCACTTCAGACCTCTGATTATCCCCAATGCATGCACCTCAGATTAGCCCCAATGCATGCACTTCAGACCTCTGATTAGCCCCAATGCATGCACTTCAGACCTCTGATTATCCACAATACATGCACTTTACACCTCAGCCCTAAACCCTGTACATTTAGAAATGCAGGGCACCACTATAGCCTGTGTCCTCAGCCACCAACAGGCTTTCAGTGACATCAGGAAAGTGGATAGCAGAGGCTTTGTAATTGAAAATATAGTTACATAGTTACATAGTTACATAGTATTTGAGGTTGAATAAAGACATTAGTCCATCAAGTCCAACCTATTAGTATCTCATTCTAGGAGTACCTGTACCCCCGTATGTTACCTGTACCCCTGTATATTACCTGTACCCCTGTATATTACCCGTACCCCTGTATAGTACCTGTACCCCTGTATATTACCTGTACCCCTGTATATTACCTGTACCCCTGTATATTACCTGCACCCCTGTATATTACCTGTACCCCTGTATATGACCTGTACCCCTGTATATTACCTGTACCCCTGTATATTACCTGTACCCCTGTATATTACCTGCACCCCTGTATATTACCTGTACCCCTGTATATGACCTGTACCCCTGTATATTACCTGTACCCCTGTATATTACCTGCACCCCTGTATATTACCTGTACCCCTGTATATGACCTGCACCCCTGTATATTACCTGCACCCCTGTATATTACCTGCACCCCTGTATATTACCTGTACCCTTGTATATTACCTGCACCCCTGTATATTACCTGCACCCCTGTATATTACCTGTACCCCTGTATATTACCTGCACCCCTGTATATTACCTATATTAATGGGTATATTAATGTATATTATAGTGAGCTGTCACCTACAGCCAAGGGCAGTGCATACGGCGTCACATGCCTGCACATGTGCCAGTGTTTGCTGACGCCTGGTATAAATCTACTCTACGGCACACAGGCAGATGTTTTACTATCAATGGCAGCCTGGGAGACTCTTACAGTCTGTAAAGCCTTCACGCTGGGGTTTAACAAATCGGTTAGACAGAAGCAACACATAGAAAAGCCAAGAACTGTTGCTCAAGCTATAGGATCTCTGTAAAGGATCTCTGTGTACAACGACTGCTTCTATTGGTCAGAGAGTGCTCAATATTCCCCTCTAGAGAAGTCCTATGTGACCCAATCCTCTCATCACAAAATGAACAATCTAATGTGCAGCATACTACAAGACACATGAAGCTGCAGCATCAGACTTACTGTCAGTGGCATGCAGAGAACTTAGCGACTCTTCACTCTTAGCTGAACGCATGGTTCCTGTGTCACCTCTTCCTCCTACAGAGACAAAAATCCATTTCCAGCTAAATATCTGACTGGAACCATCGGCACATCTATGGCACGGGTTATATAGCGGCCACCACGCCTCACCTGCCATGGCCATGGCCTTCATCTCGGTAGGTTCACTTGGATTACGAATCAGCTTCCTCTTGGACATTGACGAGGATGATGAGGACTTTCCCAGGTTGAAGAAGGAGCGCCAGCTGCCCACCGGAGACTTCTTCATCTTAGGAGGAGGCCTTTTCCTTAGAGGACAAACACAAATCCATTACTGACAATAGTGAAACATTGCTGATCCGGAAATCCATTTATTTGACCCAGGAACAGAGCCCAGATATCCCACACATTCCATCCTGCTGTCTGAAATGTATTAGGGACAGAAGTCCACCCACAAAAAAATGTGTTCGCATGAGAAACAGCTCGGGTTTTAACACAGTGGTGCAATGTTGGGGTTTCACCAGCAGGTGGTGCTGCATACAGGGTTAATCCCAGAAATCTAGCGATCGGTGGGAGGGGGACGCCTTCAGTTTAAAGGAGAACTATGAGATGAGTGATTTCCACTCACCTCATAGTTCTAAGCCGACCTGTGACAATGAGGCTGTCACAGGTCGGCTCAGTAGATCGGGAGGTGAGGGAAAACATACGAGTAGCTCTCTATATACTGAGCTTAGGGTGTCGGGAGGATGCTAGTTTGTGTCCTCCCGTTACCCTAAGGAGAACTATGGGGGAAAAGCCCTGACCCCATAGTTCTCCTTTAATGCATGGATGGGCCTCATTCAGGGGAATTCCAGCTCTTTGTGAAAATTGATAACGATCTTACTTTATCCAAAACCCGATGGTATACTTGGATGAGTATGTGCTGAAGACTGGAACAGGAAATGTTGGGGGAATAGGAGATATATCGGGAACTATACATTTCTAAACCAAATTCTCTGACTAAAGAAACACGATTTCATGTAGAAGAAAAGCCGATACTTATTTTAAAGTAGAACTTCAAAGCGTGTACTTTTATATGCCCTTTATTTACAATGCAAATATTCCAGAGGTGATAAAACACCAGAAAACAATGCTTGGCATTGTGGAAGCATTTCTGCAGCTCCTCCACCAGGTGGCAGTCTTGGCTCTACTGGTCGTGTGCATGTAAATCCTCCTCCATTCACTTCTCACCTCTCAGATGGGAAGGCGATGACTGTGTGGAACTTGCCCTGCAATGCGGCCGGTCCTTCTCCCACCTCGATGTATTTGCTGTCACCCACAACGGGGGAATTGATCTGTGCCTGTGTCCGTGCTTGAGCCTCTTCCAGGCTGAGGAGCTTTGTGGATGGTGAAGAAACCAGAAGAGACTTGGGCCGAGACAGGGACGTGTGACCTGAAGATGGAGAAGAGCGAGTTAAAGAAAGCATGTGACGTGGCTGATTCTGACTCTTATACATCCCACAATGTACTACATTCTCATCGTTGTAGAGAGAATTCCTCAAATGTTCCGTGACAAATTTTCTGCTGGTTATAAAAGTTCAACATGCGAAGAGTTTGCTAAGTTGTCATGTGATGCCCGCGGGGAACGGGGATAACAAGGACCATCTGTCCAATGCCAATGTAAAGGACTCTACAATGACACATTGATTCTGATAACATTTCCTCCTAGGATATTATTAATAATGATCAGGGATGCACCGATATATCGGCCGCCGAAAGTGCCATTTTCCTGCCGATACATCGGTGCATCCCTGATTTCTTTCCTCCCCGCTGGGCGCTGCTCTGTGTGACTCTCCTCTGTGGGAGGAGAGAAAGTGTGACAGCCGGCCGAGCGCTGTGAGCGGCCAGAGTCTCTCCTCCCACACCGCTCAGCCACCTATCACAGTCCGGCAGAGCGGTGTGTGGGCGGAGACAGGCCACGCTGTCACAGGAGGCTGAGCTCTCCTCCCCGCACCGCTCGCTCAGCCTCCTGTGACAGCGTGTCAGAGAGGAGAGCGGGTGATCAGTGATCGCTGAGTGTTTGTAGATAATTGAGGACAGAGTCTGGTCATTATATCCTCAATTAGGAATGAATGGGAAGTGATCTACATCCCCTTCTGTCCATTCATAGTTGTAGTTATAGTAAATATACTCTGTCCTCATGTTATCAATGATCAGGAACACTCAGTATAGAGGATTCCTGTTCATTTATAACGGGATTAAAAAAATTAAAACGTTAATAAAAAATAAATATTAAAAACATTTGAAAAAAATACAATTAAAACATTTTCGGTTTCGGACTGACAATTTTTCTAATTCCGGTTTTCAAATTTCTATTTCTAATTAATTACATCGCATCTGAAAATCTGCAAAGGATCATTTCCAAATCTTATAAATAGAAGAAACTTTCACCTTTGTTCATTTTCTCTATTTCTTCTTACCTCGGGCAATCCTCATCATACGTACACACCCAGCGAGTCCCGCGTTGTTGTAATCCGCCGCCGCCATCTTTCTTTCTGACACCATCAGGAGTCGGCTGTCCCTTCCTGGTTCTTGTAGCCGGCCCCCAGATCTCGCACATGTGCAGACGGAGATCTGGCAGCGAGTCTTCCACATTACATGTTACCATAGAGTCAGGAGATCTCCTGAGAGTTCGGCACCTGGGGCCCGGCAGCTTTCTGGGATGTCTGATGTGTGATCCCAGGAGGCCGAGGGCAGAGGAGGACTACGTCATCCTCGCTAGGAGAGGAACGATGATGGAAAAGAGACTGAACTGTAAATTTAGTGCTGCGCGGTAACAAACAATGTCAGAGGACACAAAACCTGCACTTCATGAATACGTCCCTTCTACCGGGACTCTGGGTTAGACTTCAGATCCTCCGATACAATGTTATTTATTGCAGCCCCAGGGGCTTTGGTGGATTTTATTTTAGGGATCTGGTTAGTATACAGATATGAGGCCTATGGTGTGGACTTTGAGTCATCATCCTGAACCTTACTACAAATTATTGACCTGCAATAAGTATACAGGCCAGATGGTCAGAAGTGATGAGCTGCATGCGTACTGTGGCGCGGGTATGGCCCCAGAACCTGCAGCTTACAATGTAAGTCAGAATTGGTGGCTCCTGGGCTTCCATCCTGACACACACACACACACACACACACACACACACACACACAGCATTCCCATCCCCATCGTAGGCGTTCCTGTACATTTGTTGAACCCCAACATGACGCCGCTCACCTGCACCCTCACGTATGACAGAGCTGAGTTTAGGACTGAAGAGAACCTCCACATGGTTCAGGATGAATTCCACCACCACCGACTGGATGCGCACCTCCATGAACGCCGCCGTCCCACTGAAACACGCCGACTCAATCTGCTTGGATCTAAAACGAGAGACAGATACAGGTCAGAGGAGGGGATTCGGGAAGAATGGTTCCAGCGGTCAGTGGGATTTTGTCTCTGTACTCGGCTCCGTCCATACAGAATTCTCTTCAGCTGGAGCAATTATACCGACCACAAAAACGTATTGTTCAGCATCTGTGATGCACTGCATACAGGACCCCGATAGGAGCATTGTGGGCCAAGCACACATAACTAGGATTGGGTCAGTGCCCCATCCAGAGAAGGCTCCTCATTCTGGCTCAGCTGACTAGAGGTGACCATACACAGAAAGACAATGTGAGGCTAAGCGTGCAGCAAGGGCTCCATGTATGATACATGCAGGAGATCAGCGTCTGTGCTGCAAGTGATTGGGGAGGATGGAAAACGTCATCTGTTTTGTAAACTGCTCAGCTGCATAGAAATAAACTACAATTGTGAGATGCTGATTGCATAGACTGCAATGGGAAGATCAACTAACACTGAACTGTGGACAAAAAGGAAAGACCACAGGCAGAGGGCGTGTGGAAGCAAAATAATGGGTGCCGTGTCTGATGCCACTTTAATCCCATGTGTGCTGAAAAATCCCCTTGAAAGGTTTTTACTGCCTCATTCCACCAAAACACAACCATTTCTTCATGTTTATCCCTTAAAAAAATGCTGCACACATAGATTTGCCAAAAATGTAATATGCTCATTAATGTAATGAAATCCCAGCCAGAGTTGTCAGCCCGGCTGGACTGCAGAATTCCTCCTATCCCCTCCCCCCCGCCCCC
>NW_017307656.1:249102-266634 GCF_000935625.1 Nanorana parkeri
CATTCCCCCCCCCCCCGCCCCCCTTCATCTCATGCATATATTGATTTATTTTCCAGCAAAACAATGCTGCTGACTTCATTCCCATCCCCAGCTTGCCTAGGGAAAGGGCTCTTGGGAGATGTAGTTCTGGGAGCTGTCTAGCTGTCTATATCACTAGTAACTGAACTCCTAGTAAGAGGTCTGCTGATGATCTCACCGGGAATAATTTCTTGCTATAGAAACAAGGTAAAAAGTAAAAAATGTTGCTGGAAGAACATGTTTGGAGAACGGGGGGTACATACAGGTAATGTCTGGAGATATCATTTAACTTCAAGCTAAAACCATTTTATTTTCACAATGATCCTGGAGATAATATTGGTTAAGACAAACTAAATTCAACATAAAAGAATCAATATTTAATGACGTGTCTTTCATTTTGGCTGGAAGATAATTCATGGTAATAACATTCTTCCCTTCTGATAACCACAGGGAACAATTTGGCTTCATGTAACAGATGTTTATCATTGCGGCTGCCAGATCCCTCATCACACACAGTATGGAAGCTGCCTCCTAGCTGGGATCCCCAGGGTCAGGGGGCTCTAGAAGGGTTCAGGCAACTGAAGTTTGGGGTGATGATATGGCTTCCCCCTTCTGGAGGTGAGGACATGGCTTCCCCCTTCTGGAGGTGAGGACATGGCTTCCCCCTTCTGGAGGTGAGGACATGGTTTCTCCCCTTCTGGAGGTGAGGACATGGCTTCCCCCCTTCTGGAGGTGAGGACATGGCTTCCCCCTTCTGGAGGTGAGGACATGGCTTTCCCCCCTTCTGGAGGTGAGGACATGGCTTCCCCCCTTCTGGAGGTGAGGACATGGTTTCCCCCCTTCTGGAGGTGAGGACATGGCTTCCCCCCTTCTGGAGGTGAGGACATGGTTTCTCCCCTTCTGGAGGTGAGGACATGGTTTCTCCCCTTCTGGAGGTGATGATATGGCTTCCCCCTTCTGGAGGTGAGGACATGGCTTCCCCCTTCTGGAGGTGAGGACATGGTTTTCCCCCTTCTGGAGATGAGGACATGGTTTCTCCCCTTCTGGAGGTGATGATATGGCTTCCCCCTTCTGGAGGTGAGGACATGGTTTCTCCCCTTCTGGAGGTGAGGAAATGGCTTCCCCCCCTTCTGGAGGTGAGGACATGGCTTCCCCTTCTGGGCCGGGAACAGGGCTTCCCCTTCTGGGCCGGGGACACGGCTTCCCCTTACGGGCCGGGGGACACGGTTTCCCTTTCTGGGCCGGGGACACGGCTTCCCCTTCTGGGCCGGGGACACGGCTCTGTGTAGTGATGGATGTTTGGAAGATACAGCAGAGATCAGGACTCGGCCCCCACAGCTAGGTGTTAGAAACACTAAAAATGTAAAAAGCTAGCACAGGCCTTCTACCCCGTGTCTTGTACCATACCGAGATGGAACGGTCCCGTACCGGAGAAGGTTGGGGGCCCACACGATAGCCAGGTTCTTGGTGTGCATGTTGGTGATGGAGCAGTAGGTTGCAAGGCAAGATAAGTGGCGCATAAGAAACTCCAGCGTCCTGCAAATGAAAGATGATGAGAGTTATACTTCTATACACAATATTCAATGATAAGATCTCCTCATAAAATGAACATTACCCGGCTACAGACCCGGCTTGTGTAATACAATATTTACTGCCCGTGTGTGAGAATAAGATAGAAATATAACTCTGCATTGTAAAGAGAACCAAACCGAGCGATGAAAAGAACGGACGGGAGATTCTTATTGTGTGTGAGTAACGCTGTACACAACATATCATTATAAAGTGTCGGCCATTACTGGATCATGTACCAGGATTATGACACAAAGATTCTGTCCTGACGGCCTCCCATTCCTCCTCCGTGTCGCGTTATCTGTCATCTAATAATTAAAGGAGAACTATGAGGGAGGACACAAACTAGCGTCCTCCCGTCACCCTAAGCTCAGTATATAGGGAGCTGCTGCTCGCGGTATACTGAGACGCCGCAGCCGGAGCGGATCCCGACATCACTGTCTGTATCCGCCCAGCTGCGTGAGTGACAGCTGGCTCTGCCTATCTAGAGACAGAGCCAGCTGTACCCGCCCCCTCCCCCGTCCGTCCCCACAGTCAGCGCTGGAGGATCGGAGCGGGGAGAATCCCTGCAGGGAGCCGTGAGTGACAGTCATTACTCTCTCTGCAGGGATAGATCGAGAGGTGAGTGAACGCCGGTATGTGTTCGCTCACTTCCCGATCTCCTGAGCCGACCTGTGACAGTCTCATTGTCACAGGTCGGGTCAGATTATGAGGGGATGGATTCCACCCGGATGGAGAGAACGTTGCAGGATCGTATAAACTTCTCATTGTGTGGATTCAGTGAGTGTGTACGGCGAGTAGTCAGGACTCGGGGTGGTTACAGCATCTGCTGCTATAGAGTCTTCAGACAAGTTGTATCATGACCGTCCCCTCCACATTCCATCATGTTACACCCAGAGAGGCAGCTGCAGGGACCAATACATGGCAGGAAATCACACATCTTACCCGTGATATGTTTGATGAATGAAAAGGCCAACACTCACAACCGGGGCTACCTATGTCATATCACAGGGCTACCTATGTCATATCACAGGGCTACCTATGTCATATCACAGGGCTACCTATGTCATATCAGAGGGCTACCTATGTCATATCAGAGGGCTACCTATGTCATATCAGAGGGCTACCTATGTCATATCAGAGGGCTACCTATGTCATATCAGAGGGCTACCTATGTCATATCAGAGGGCTACCTATGTCATATCAGAGGGCTACCTATGTCATATCAGAGGGCTACCTATGTCATATCAGAGGGCTACCTATGTCATATCAGAGGGCTACCTATGTCATATCAGAGGGCTACCTATGTCATATCAGAGGGCTACCTATGTCATATCAGAGGGCTACCTATGTCATATCAGAGGGCTACCTATGTCATATCAGAGGGCTACCTATGTCATATCAGAGGGCTACCTATGTCATATCAGAGGGCTACCTATGTCATATCAGAGGGCTACCTATGTCATATCAGAGGGCTACCTATGTCATATCAGAGGGCTACCTATGTCATATCAGAGGGCTACCTATGTCATATCAGAGGGCTACCTATGTCATATCAGAGGGCTACCTATGTCATATCAGAGGGCTACCTATGTCATATCAGAGGGCTACCTATGTCATATCAGAGGGCTACCTATGTCATATCAGAGGGCTACCTATGTCATATCAGAGGGCTACCTATGTCATATCAGAGGGCTACCTATGTCATATCAGAGGGCTACCTATGTCATATCAGAGGGCTACCTATGTCATATCAGAGGGCTACCTATGTCATATCAGAGGGCTACCTATGTCATATCAGAGGGCTACCTATGTCATATCAGAGGGCTACCTATGTCATATCAGAGGGCTACCTATGTCATATCAGAGGGCTACCTATGTCATATCAGAGGGCTACCTATGTCATATCAGAGGGCTACCTATGTCATATCAGAGGGCTACCTATGTCATATCAGAGGGCTACCTATGTCATATCAGAGGGCTACCTATGTCATATCAGAGGGCTACCTATGTCATATCAGAGGGCTACCTATGTCATATCAGAGGGCTACCTATGTCATATCAGAGGGCTACCTATGTCATATCAGAGGGCTACCTATGTCATATCAGAGGGCTACCTATGTCATATCAGAGGGCTACCTATGTCATATCAGAGGGCTACCTATGTCATATCAGAGGGCTACCTATGTCATATCAGAGGGCTACCTATGTCATATCAGAGGGCTACCTATGTCATATCAGAGGGCTACCTATGTCATATCAGAGGGCTACCTATGTCATATCAGAGGGCTACCTATGTCATATCAGAGGGCTACCTATGTCATATCAGAGGGCTACCTATGTCATATCAGAGGGCTACCTATGTCATATCAGAGGGCTACCTATGTCATATCAGAGGGCTACCTATGTCATATCAGAGGGCTACCTATGTCATATCAGAGGGCTACCTATGTCATATCAGAGGGCTACCTATGTCATATCAGAGGGCTACCTATGTCATATCAGAGGGCTACCTATGTCATATCAGAGGGCTACCTATGTCATATCAGAGGGCTACCTATGTCATATCAGAGGGCTACCTATGTCATATCAGAGGGCTACCTATGTCATATCAGAGGGCTACCTATGTCATATCAGAGGGCTACCTATGTCATATCAGAGGGCTACCTATGTCATATCAGAGGGCTACCTATGTCATATCAGAGGGCTACCTATGTCATATCAGAGGGCTACCTATGTCATATCAGAGGGCTACCTATGTCATATCAGAGGGCTACCTATGTCATATCAGAGGGCTACCTATGTCATATCAGAGGGCTACCTATGTCATATCAGAGGGCTACCTATGTCATATCAGAGGGCTACCTATGTCATATCAGAGGGCTACCTATGTCATATCAGAGGGCTACCTATGTCATATCAGAGGGCTACCTATGTCATATCAGAGGGCTACCTATGTCATATCAGAGGGCTACCTATGTCATATCAGAGGGCTACCTATGTCATATCAGAGGGCTACCTATGTCATATCAGAGGGCTACCTATGTCATATCAGAGGGCTACCTATGTCATATCAGAGGGCTACCTATGTCATATCACAGGGCTACCTATGTCATATCACAGGGCTACCTATGTCATATCACAGGGCTACCTATGTCATATCACAGGGCTACCCGTGTCATATCACAGGGCCTACCTATGTCATATCACAGGGCCTACCTATGTCATATCACAGGGCCTACCTATGTCATATCACAGGGCCTACCTATGTCATATCACAGGGCTACCTATGTCATATCACAGGGCTACCTATGTCATATCACAGGGTACCAAGTGATCATTAGCAGTATATTTAGAAACATTTGTGTCATCAATCACCATTTCCCCTCCTATAGTGATAAGGATCATAGGGCCGGCATAGGACAAGGAGGACTGACCGGTAATGTGGAGGAGGCAGCTGCTGGATGACATCATGGATCTTCACCAGTCTCTCTTCATCTGTTGCAGCCGACACAGCGTCCTGGTAAGATAGAACACACCTTACAACAAATACAACAGGTGACGGGTGTTGTGTATATGTCAGTGAGGTGAGTGTAGGAGAGTACACCCCGAGTGTTGTGTATATGTCGGAGAGCTGAGTGTAGGAGAGTACACCCCGAGTGTTGTGTATATGTCAGTGAGGTGAGTGTAGGAGAGTACACCCCGGTGTTGTGTATATGTCAGTGAGGTGAGTGTAGGAGAGTACACCCCGGTGTTGTGTATATGTCAGTGAGGTGAGTGTAGGAGAGTACACCCCGGTGTTGTGTATATGTCAGTGAGGTGAGTGTAGGAGAGTACACCCCGGTGTTGTGTATATGTCAGTGAGGTGAGTGTAGGAGAGTACACCCCGAGTGTTGTGTATATGTCGGAGAGCTGAGTGTAGGAGAGTACACCCCGAGTGTTGTGTATATGTCAGTGAGGTGAGTGTAGGAGAGTACACCCCGAGTGTTGTGTATATGTCAGTGAGGTGAGGGTAGGAGAGTACACCCCGAGTGTTGTGTATGTGTCAGTGAGGTGAGGGTAGGAGAGTACACCCCGAGTGTTGTGTATATGTCAGTGAGGTGAGGGTAGGAGAGTACACCCCGGTGTTGTGTATATGTCGGAGAGGTGAGTGTAGGAGAGTACACCCCGAGTGTTGTGTATATGTCGGAGAGGTGAGTGTAGGAGAGTACACCCCGGTGTTGTGTATATGTCAGTGAGGTGAGGGTAGGAGAGTACACCCCGGTGTTGTGTATATGTCAGTGAGGTGAGGGTAGGAGAGTACACCCCGAGTGTTGTGTATATGTCAGAGAGTACACCCCGGGTATAGCAGATCCCCTGATGGCGTGTATACTCACAGAAAATTTCTCATAGAGTTGGTAGGTCAGCAGTGGATTGGGAAGCTCTCGGAAGTAGAGTTTGCACAGAGAGCCAACACAGTGGATATCCTGGATGTACACATCTTTAGTCAGGTCTGGGATCTGCTCCGAGTCAAACTCGTGTCTAACAGGGCGACATAAAACACAGAAATTGAGGATAATGAAGTTTAGTCCGGGAACACCAATCCTTCCCAAAGCCCAACAGCTGCCAGGAACCCCGTCCTCCACGCCCGATTATAAGGGGGCGCTGCGTGTCTAATAGTGACGCCGTCCTCCACGCCCGATTATAAGGGGGCGCTGCGTGTCTAATAGTGACCCCGTCCTCCACGCCCGATTATAAGGGGGGGCTGCGTGTCTAATAGTGACCCCGTCCTCCACACCGGATTATAAGGGGGCGCTGCGTGTCTAATAGTGACGCCGTCCTCCACACCGGATTATAAGGGGGCGCTGCGTGTCTAATAGTGACGCCGTCCTCCACACCCGATTGTAAGGGGGGGCTGCGTGTCTAATAGTGACCCCGTTCTCCGCACCTGATTATAAGGGGGCGCTGCGTGTCTAATAGTGACCCCGTTCTCCGCACCTGATTATAAGGGGGCGCTGCGTGTCTAATAGTGACCCCGTTCTCCGCACCTGATTATAAGGGGGCGCTGTATATCTGACAATACTGATGCGGTCTCATATTATTATATGCAGTATATCACCGTCTTGCCTTGCTCGGCACCTTTTGTGTTTGGTTGCATGCCGGGAACAAGTGAAATGAGACAAATTGCTCACCGTAGTTTCTGTATATTGGAGGCGATCCCAGACAGTCGGTAAATCCCGTCCACAATGCCATGTTTCTCTATGAACTCTGTGCAGCTTCGGAGGACCTGAGGGACTTTACGGAGGTAGAAGTGGGAGGAACAGATTAGAAACCACATCACAGCCAGATGAACAAAACAGCAATTTCCTGCCCACACAGCAGACAATGAAGTGAACATTCGCTTTATAATAACACCACAGAGCACTTAATAAAGTCATTCAGATAATTACTATCCTGTCAGTGCCGCTGGATCCTGGCAGAGAGCCTCCCACGGTGCGGCCTCCATTAACTCTTCACCTCTGTGCTCACAGCCTCTATACCGTGTGCAGAACTTTGGGTCCAGAGTGACCTCCTGCAATCAGCTTCTCCGGGATGGAGAAAACCGAACACTGTGCCGAGCGACAAGCGTGCTACTAACCCAAAACATGGCTGCATTTCTATCCGGTGCTATAAACAAGGAAACCTGTGAACGATGCCGGTGGGAGGCCAACAGCCAGCTCATCTCTACACCCGTCTCACCTCCCTAAATGTTAGTGAGGATGGATGGTGGGATGGGGAGCTCTGAGGGGCTCGTTAAATTTAATCTTATGGAGCCCAATGTGAGTTCTGTGTTACATGGTAACATTGTAACAATCGCTGATACATTGAGGAGACGTTATGTGATGAGTGAACTCCTACAACCAACGCGTCTGAGAAGGTTCCCATTGATCCCGGTGATGGCAGAGACGGTAGTAGTAGTTAGTCGCATTCCACTGCAAGTGAGCTGAACGGCAGCTGAGAACGCTCTCCGGACAAGCAGCTAAATGTCTTTAAAGGGGCAGTCCACCTTTCTGCAAAAATGTAACAAGTCCAGCCACATAAATATGTGCATTTAATCAATGTCTGCATTCAGGTCTTCAGTGTTTTGTGGGTGCAATGCTCAGGATCCTGCAGTGTTTTGTGGGTGCAATTTTTAGGATCCTGCAGTGTTTTGTGGGTGCAATGCTCAGGATCCTGCAGTGTTTTGTGGGTGCAATTTTTAGGATCCTGCAGTGTTTTGTGGGTGCAATGCTCAGGATCCTGCAGTGTTTTGTGGGTGCAATGCTCAGGATCCTGCAGTGTTTTGTGGGTGCAATTTTTAGGATCCTGCAGTGTTTTGTGGGTGCAATGCTCAGGATCCTGCAGTGTTTTGTGGGTGCAATGCTCAGGATCCTGCAGTGTTCTGCATGTTGCATCCTAAAGCATGGTCCCAAAGGTGGAGTGAGCCCTTAACGTTCCAGAACAAGTCCATTTGCATGTGACTGACCACTACTCCTAGAGAGCCGCGGTTGTAGGTGATTGCCTGTAACTGGTCCCTGAGATTTCCGAGCACCCTGAAAGTCCTTTGCATGCTCGTTACCACACGTATGTTAATGCAGAAACGACACGGTAATTGCAGAGCCTCAGAACAGTTGCATCACCAATAAAAACTGGTTGGCCAACTTAAGTCTGGCTGCACCAACTGCTCAATGTTGACACCTGGCTGTATGAGCCGAGTCCCTGCATCAGGAAAACAGAAACTTCTCCTAACATCGCTCATCATATATATAAGAGGCTGAAGGTTTCGTGATTCGGGTCATCGATGGATTCTTCTCCATTAGATCTCCGTGTTCCAGCAGACACGGCTGGGTAGACGAGGGTCACGTGACTCTCTAGGTCTTTAGACACGACACAAAGGCGTAACATGCCCGGGCTCTTCCCAATTATTCCTCGGGACAAATATGCAAAGCACGGGAGTAAACGGCCCATCCCCCCACCGAGACTGCACAGCGTGAGCAGAACAATGACGAGATACAAAATCCTGAGAATGGCCAACATTCCCCCGATCTATAGTATCGGAGGAGGTAAACGGATACAACTGATACTGGCCCATGGTCCGCTTACCCCCCCAGCACTGAGCAAAGGTGAATGCGTTGTGAATAATGGGGAGGTCAGGTGACACACTCTGCACAATTTCTTTACAGACCATATGTGATCTCTGCAGCGTGCTGACCGCCTTGTGTTAGGCTGGGCACACACCTTACATGACTTTTGTCTTGCGATGGTTGTAAGGTACTTAAAAAAATGTACGATCTGCCTATCTTGCATAGGCAGATCATACTTGCGATGATCGCAAGCCACGCCCCCTGAGGGGCGGGCTTCCGATGACCGCAATGCCGAACGGGCAGTGTGCGCTTGCGCACACCGGCCCGTACGGCTTTCATGGTACGGACATGCCACAAACCCGCCGAACGTCGTACGATGCTCGGCGGGTTTTCGAACATGTCCGTAAGTTCAAAGTCGTGCGACCTTACAGTAGTAGAGGTCGCACGGCTTCCACACACCTTACCATAATCGTACGATCGCGGGATTTCCCGAGATTATCGTAAGGTGTGTGGGGACCTTTAGGAGGAAGGGGCAGAGATAACCCGGGTCGTGTCTGTACAATCCCAGAAGGAGAAATGATGTCACCAGCACACCATAAAAGTCCATTTAATGACCCATTGCCATTCTGTGCCAATTGCCTGACAATGGGTCATTAAATGGACTTTTATGGTGCGCTGGTGACATCATTTCTCCTTCCGTGTTATTCACGGTGCCGTCCGCGGTTACTACAAGCACCCACCCGTCTGCACGGGTCTCTTGGATGTTCTGGTAAGGGGTGCAGCAAGAGTTCGGGTTCTTTGTACAATTCCAGAGACTCTGCCAGGTTTCAGCGTGTCACCTCTTCCAGTATCCCGAGATTCTCAGGCGTCACCCCGTAATGCCGGCTCTGCCCTGTAATTATATCTCATCGGGTCCCTTCCGTGCCGTGCTCATATATTGTACAGGAACACCGCAGACTATGGAGGAGACAGAACACAACTGGAGTGTGACAGCAAACATAACAAATCACCAGAGCGCACAGCAAAGGGCCAATCAGAAGTTACTTCTCTACACCGGGGGAGGGGCCCCCAATGTTATGTGTCACTATCTACTGTTCAAATGACGAGCTCAATAAGATCTACCAATGAAACCCCTCCCCCAAAAAAACTGGGCTTCAGCGGTTCTTACTACATTTCCAATCCCGTCTCTCCTCGCTCGCTCTCTCTCTGTGTCTCTCCTCGCTCGCTCTCTCTCTGTGTCTCTCCTCGCTCGCTCTCTCTCTGTGTCTCTCCTCGCTCGCTCTCTCTCTGTGTCTCTCCTCGCTCGCTCTCTCTCTGTGTCTCTCCTCGCTCGCTCTCTCTCTGTGTCTCTCCTCGCTCGCTCTCTCTCTGTGTCTCTCCTCGCTCGCTCTCTCTCTGTGTCTCTCCTCGCTCGCTCTCTCTCTGTGTCTCTCCTCGCTCGCTCTCTCTCTGTGTCTCTCCTCGCTCGCTCTCTCTCTGTGTCTCTCCTCGCTCGCTCTCTCTCTGTGTCTCTCCTCGCTCGCTCTCTCTCTGTGTCTCTCCTCGCTCGCTCTCTCTCTGTGTCTCTCCTCGCTCGCTCTCTCTCTGTGTCTCTCCTCGCTCGCTCTCTCTCTGTGTCTCTCCTCGCTCGCTCTCTCTCTGTGTCTCTCCTCGCTCGCTCTCTCTCTGTGTCTCTCCTCGCTCGCTCTCTCTCTGTGTCTCTCCTCGCTCGCTCTCTCTCTGTGTCTCTCCTCGCTCGCTCTCTCTCTGTGTCTCTCCTCGCTCGCTCTCTCTCTGTGTCTCTCCTCGCTCGCTCTCTCTCTGTGTCTCTCCTCGCTCGCTCTCTCTCTGTGTCTCTCCTCGCTCGCTCTCTCTCTGTGTCTCTCCTCGCTCGCTCTCTCTCTGTGTCTCTCCTCGCTCGCTCTCTCTCTGTGTCTCTCCTCGCTCGCTCTCTCTCTGTGTCTCTCCTCGCTCGCTCTCTCTCTGTGTCTCTCCTCGCTCGCTCTCTCTCTGTGTCTCTCCTCGCTCGCTCTCTCTCTGTGTCTCTCCTCGCTCGCTCTCTCTCTGTGTCTCTCCTCGCTCGCTCTCTCTCTGTGTCTCTCCTCGCTCGCTCTCTCTCTGTGTCTCTCCTCGCTCGCTCTCTCTCTGTGTCTCTCCTCGCTCGCTCTCTCTCTGTGTCTCTCCTCGCTCGCTCTCTCTCTGTGTCTCTCCTCGCTCGCTCTCTCTCTGTGTCTCTCCTCGCTCGCTCTCTCTCTGTGTCTCTCCTCGCTCGCTCTCTCTCTGTGTCTCTCCTCGCTCGCTCTCTCTCTGTGTCTCTCCTCGCTCGCTCTCTCTCTGTGTCTCTCCTCGCTCGCTCTCTCTCTGTGTCTCTCCTCGCTCGCTCTCTCTCTGTGTCTCTCCTCGCTCGCTCTCTCTCTGTGTCTCTCCTCGCTCGCTCTCTCTCTGTGTCTCTCCTCGCTCGCTCTCTCTCTGTGTCTCTCCTCGCTCGCTCTCTCTCTGTGTCTCTCCTCGCTCGCTCTCTCTCTGTGTCTCTCCTCGCTCGCTCTCTCTCTGTGTCTCTCCTCGCTCGCTCTCTCTCTGTGTCTCTCCTCGCTCGCTCTCTCTCTGTGTCTCTCCTCGCTCGCTCTCTCTCTGTGTCTCTCCTCGCTCGCTCTCTCTCTGTGTCTCTCCTCGCTCGCTCTCTCTCTGTGTCTCTCCTCGCTCGCTCTCTCTCTGTGTCTCTCCTCGCTCGCTCTCTCTCTGTGTCTCTCCTCGCTCGCTCTCTCTCTGTGTCTCTCCTCGCTCGCTCTCTCTCTGTGTCTCTCCTCGCTCGCTCTCTCTCTGTGTCTCTCCTCGCTCGCTCTCTCTCTGTGTCTCTCCTCGCTCGCTCTCTCTCTGTGTCTCTCCTCGCTCGCTCTCTCTCTGTGTCTCTCCTCGCTCGCTCTCTCTCTGTGTCTCTCCTCGCTCGCTCTCTCTCTGTGTCTCTCCTCGCTCGCTCTCTCTCTGTGTCTCTCCTCGCTCGCTCTCTCTCTGTGTCTCTCCTCGCTCGCTCTCTCTCTGTGTCTCTCCTCGCTCGCTCTCTCTCTGTGTCTCTCCTCGCTCGCTCTCTCTCTGTGTCTCTCCTCGCTCGCTCTCTCTCTGTGTCTCTCCTCGCTCGCTCTCTCTCTGTGTCTCTCCTCGCTCGCTCTCTCTCTGTGTCTCTCCTCGCTCGCTCTCTCTCTGTGTCTCTCCTCGCTCGCTCTCTCTCTGTGTCTCTCCTCGCTCGCTCTCTCTCTGTGTCTCTCCTCGCTCGCTCTCTCTCTGTGTCTCTCCTCGCTCGCTCTCTCTCTGTGTCTCTCCTCGCTCGCTCTCTCTCTGTGTCTCTCCTCGCTCGCTCTCTCTCTGTGTCTCTCCTCGCTCGCTCTCTCTCTGTGTCTCTCCTCGCTCGCTCTCTCTCTGTGTCTCTCCTCGCTCGCTCTCTCTCTGTGTCTCTCCTCGCTCGCTCTCTCTCTGTGTCTCTCCTCGCTCGCTCTCTCTCTGTGTCTCTCCTCGCTCGCTCTCTCTCTGTGTCTCTCCTCGCTCGCTCTCTCTCTGTGTCTCTCCTCGCTCGCTCTCTCTCTGTGTCTCTCCTCGCTCGCTCTCTCTCTGTGTCTCTCCTCGCTCGCTCTCTCTCTGTGTCTCTCCTCGCTCGCTCTCTCTCTGTGTCTCTCCTCGCTCGCTCTCTCTCTGTGTCTCTCCTCGCTCGCTCTCTCTCTGTGTCTCTCCTCGCTCGCTCTCTCTCTGTGTCTCTCCTCGCTCGCTCTCTCTCTGTGTCTCTCCTCGCTCGCTCTCTCTCTGTGTCTCTCCTCGCTCGCTCTCTCTCTGTGTCTCTCCTCGCTCGCTCTCTCTCTGTGTCTCTCCTCGCTCGCTCTCTCTCTGTGTCTCTCCTCGCTCGCTCTCTCTCTGTGTCTCTCCTCGCTCGCTCTCTCTCTGTGTCTCTCCTCGCTCGCTCTCTCTCTGTGTCTCTCCTCGCTCGCTCTCTCTCTGTGTCTCTCCTCGCTCGCTCTCTCTCTGTGTCTCTCCTCGCTCGCTCTCTCTCTGTGTCTCTCCTCGCTCGCTCTCTCTCTGTGTCTCTCCTCGCTCGCTCTCTCTCTGTGTCTCTCCTCGCTCGCTCTCTCTCTGTGTCTCTCCTCGCTCGCTCTCTCTCTGTGTCTCTCCTCGCTCGCTCTCTCTCTGTGTCTCTCCTCGCTCGCTCTCTCTCTGTGTCTCTCCTCGCTCGCTCTCTCTCTGTGTCTCTCCTCGCTCGCTCTCTCTCTGTGTCTCTCCTCGCTCGCTCTCTCTCTGTGTCTCTCCTCGCTCGCTCTCTCTCTGTGTCTCTCCTCGCTCGCTCTCTCTCTGTGTCTCTCCTCGCTCGCTCTCTCTCTGTGTCTCTCCTCGCTCGCTCTCTCTCTGTGTCTCTCCTCGCTCGCTCTCTCTCTGTGTCTCTCCTCGCTCGCTCTCTCTCTGTGTCTCTCCTCGCTCGCTCTCTCTCTGTGTCTCTCCTCGCTCGCTCTCTCTCTGTGTCTCTCCTCGCTCGCTCTCTCTCTGTGTCTCTCCTCGCTCGCTCTCTCTCTGTGTCTCTCCTCGCTCGCTCTCTCTCTGTGTCTCTCCTCGCTCGCTCTCTCTCTGTGTCTCTCCTCGCTCGCTCTCTCTCTGTGTCTCTCCTCGCTCGCTCTCTCTCTGTGTCTCTCCTCGCTCGCTCTCTCTCTGTGTCTCTCCTCGCTCGCTCTCTCTCTGTGTCTCTCCTCGCTCGCTCTCTCTCTGTGTCTCTCCTCGCTCGCTCTCTCTCTGTGTCTCTCCTCGCTCGCTCTCTCTCTGTGTCTCTCCTCGCTCGCTCTCTCTCTGTGTCTCTCCTCGCTCGCTCTCTCTCTGTGTCTCTCCTCGCTCGCTCTCTCTCTGTGTCTCTCCTCGCTCGCTCTCTCTCTGTGTCTCTCCTCGCTCGCTCTCTCTCTGTGTCTCTCCTCGCTCGCTCTCTCTCTGTGTCTCTCCTCGCTCGCTCTCTCTCTGTGTCTCTCCTCGCTCGCTCTCTCTCTGTGTCTCTCCTCGCTCGCTCTCTCTCTGTGTCTCTCCTCGCTCGCTCTCTCTCTGTGTCTCTCCTCGCTCGCTCTCTCTCTGTGTCTCTCCTCGCTCGCTCTCTCTCTGTGTCTCTCCTCGCTCGCTCTCTCTCTGTGTCTCTCCTCGCTCGCTCTCTCTCTGTGTCTCTCCTCGCTCGCTCTCTCTCTGTGTCTCTCCTCGCTCGCTCTCTCTCTGTGTCTCTCCTCGCTCGCTCTCTCTCTGTGTCTCTCCTCGCTCGCTCTCTCTCTGTGTCTCTCCTCGCTCGCTCTCTCTCTGTGTCTCTCCTCGCTCTCTCTCTCGGGGTCTCTCCTCGCTCTCTCTCTCGGTGTCTCTCCTCGCTCTCTCTCTCCTGGCTGTCTAGCAGCTATTGGATTAGCCAGCTTGTTCAATAAACACACAAGGACTGGCGCGATGACCCAATGGGCACCCCTGATCTGCACTGACCCTGAGTATAGGTGATACAGAACCTCTTCCGTGGACCAAAGACGTCAAACTCCATGTAGTTACACAAGTGTGGGTCAGCTCCCTGTAAGTGGGCTGCCTGTGTGCATGTCGCCTATGTGGACCTCCTAGGTGCCTCTTGGCCATGGTGGTATGAAGTAGACGGCCTCGTGTATCAAGAAAGACTTGTACATCCTTCTAGCTGCCAACCGATGACATTCAGATAGAGACCGTCATCTCTCCACCACCACCAATCACATTCCTGCCTGCCCTGGAAGATAAAAGTCTTTGAAGGGACTCTGCTTCGTATGACAACATGATAGTATATATCAGGGGGGGGGGTGCAAACTCTGGTCCTCCGGCTGCGGTGCAACTACAAGTCCCATAAGGCATTGCAACACTCTGACAGGCACACAAATGGCTCCCAGAGGGGGAGATGGGATTTGTAGATCCATCACAACTGGAGGGCTGTGTATACCCCTAGTGATTGTACAAAACAATATGGGGATAAGAGAACACTAGAAACCAATCGGAAATCTGTGAGGTGAAATCTTTGGGTCATTGGCACACCAGTATGTATGGACGTTGGGCCACGGGGGGCCACACACACTGAGACCCCCGGATTAGGTGTGTGGTAAGTCGCCACATTTGCACATAGGATATGAAAGCTCCCTGAGATCCTGTGTCGGTCATAGATCGACCTTCATGACTTCTTCTACCTCATGGAGGAGTCTCGGGGCGAGGACATTATTATTCCCACAGATAACATAGACGACTCGGATGGTCTCGGGGAACATTTTTGGTGGAACACATTTTGTCTTCTCGCGGAGAAGCTCCGAGCTGTCAGCTTGTTGTCTTTCCTGACGGAAGTGTTGCTGGTAATATGAGCGACACAAAGAAGACAACGCCGTGCGCACAACATTCCCGTCTAACCTGTTCATTGTGTGAGGGGGGAGATGTTCAGGAAAGGTACGGGCCCGTGTCATCACAGTATGCACGGATAACCCGACACCTTCTTCTCATACATCCGCATACCCTTCATCGTATACTGCCTCCCGCTGCGTATCCTCCCCCATATACTGCCCCCCGCTGCGTATCCTCCTCCGTATACTGCCCCCCGCTCCGTATCCTCCTCCGTATACTGCCCCCCGCTGCGTATCCTCCTCCATACACTGCCCCCCGCTGCGTATCCTCCTCCGTATACTGCCCCCCGCTCCGTATCCTCCTCCGTATACTGCCCCCCGCTGCGTATCCTCCTCCATACACTGCCCCCCGCTGCGTATCCTCCTCCGTATACTGCCCCCCGCTCCGTATCCTCCTCCGTATACTGCCCCCCGCTGCGTATCCTACACTGTGTATCCTCCACCGTATACTGCCCCCGCTGCGTATCCTTCATCCTATAGTGCCCCCACTGTGTATCCTCCACCGTATACTGCCCCCACTGCGTTGCCTCCACCGTATACTGCCTCCATTGCGTAGCCTCCACCTTATACCACCCCCACTGGGTATCCTCCACCATATATGGCCTCCACTGTGTATCCTCCATTGTACACTGCCCCCACAACATTGACAAACAGAAGCATATTGGAATTGCCCCCGTCCCGCACACAATGTATAATATCAGTCCCAGCAGGTCTTACCATCTTGGGCAGAGTTGAGAAGATGCTCCCCGAGGTCGCAGCCAAACACCCGTTCCCGCAGGATTCCGCGCTGCTTCAGCTTCTGCTTGCTGGGTCTGGACTTCATGAAGGTCCTCAGAAATGTGATCAGCTTGCCGTGTTTCCGGGATACTGCACAGACAGCAGAAGACCAACGTTACTCCAAGAATCACAAGATACTCGTACGGTTAACTGGCACAGACACAGACAGACATTGTGTGGAGGGGCGACACAAGAAGAGCAAATTCTTCCTGGCCTTGGAAGACGCATGTTGCCTGCTCTGTGTGAGATGAATCGGGGATATCACTAATAGACACAAAGATATCCTTCACAGTGCTGGCCGCTCACAGAGCCATTGTGCTATGAGGCTGGAGAACTGCGTATGAAGGAATACCGGAGCTAATGGGATGCTGTCGGCTATGGAACAAATCAAAGTCTGCGTTTCACTTTTCCTAGGCCGGGTTACACAATATAAAGTATTGTTGGTTGTGAGGGGTTAACGGCTTCACATTCTCTGTATTATCATAAATGGGTGCCACGGGTCAGAACATTCCACCTCCACCCTCCCAGCAGGTCCCCGGCACCTAGAAATCGACAATTACCCATCTTATATAACATGCATGGATGCTGGATAGGCAACACCATAGAATGACATCATACCAACCCTGACCAACATAGAAATACATTGTATAACCTACATCTACCCATCCCATATAACATGCCTGGATGCTGGATAGGCAACACCATAGAATGACATCATACCAACCCTGACCAACATAGAAATACATTGTATAACCTACATCTACCCATCCCATATAACATGCCTGGATGCTGGATAGGCAACACCATAGAATGACATCATGCCAACCCTGACCAACATAGAAATACATTGTATAACCTATATCTACCCATCCCATATAACATGCCTGGATGCTGGATAGGTAGCGCCATAGAACAATGTCATACCAACCCTGACCAACATAGAAATACATTGTATAACCTACATCTACCCATCCCATATAACATGCCTGGATACTGGATAGGCAACACCATAGAATGTCATGCCAACCCTGACCAACATAGAAATACATTGACCAACCTACATCTACCCATCCCATATAACATGCATGGATACTGGATAGGCAACACCATAGAACAATGTCATACCAACCCTGACTAACATAGAAATACATTGTATAACCTATATCTAACCATCCCATATAACAGGATGTAGATGCTGGATAGGTAGCACCATAGAATGACATCATGCCAACGCTGACCAACGAAAGTACATTTACTTATAGAGTTGTATACAATGGATAATGCAGAAGAACAGGGAACACCCCGGGGGGGATAGAACTATAGTGGGGCAAATCTCAGTCGGCATGAAATCTAGATTTATCAACATGCCCTAAAATCCAGAGTTGGGAAGTACCGCATCCTGTGCCAGATTGCCACTGGTACAGGAAGTGAGTAGAAATCCCCCAAGCGGGGACACACAACAGTAGAGCCGGGCGCAGGTTCTATCAAAAACATACAAGGTTTTGGTTAGAGTTCCACTTTAAATTAGGACTCTTCTTTTGCTCATGGCACCTAATCGACCCCTTGTCAGTATTTCACTGTACGGGCGGCAGAATATTCCTTCAAAGGGCAACAAAGCCTGAAAAAATGGCAACTAGAGAGAATAATAAGCTATTTGTACAAGTGACAACGCCGTACAGGGCGCAGGTTTGTGATAATAGAGATGGGGGGGG
>NW_017307656.1:266656-271861 GCF_000935625.1 Nanorana parkeri
AGGAGAGGTGGGGGGGGGGGGAACGGGGTCATTGGGTAATGGACGCTCTGTCTTATCGCACGGTCTATCTGTGTTTTCTTCAGGATTAGTTCTCTTGTCCTTGCCGCTTATACACAAAGCTGACTCATCAACAGAGGGATGCCGGAACTCTGACACCTTCTACAACCAACGTCCGCCGTCTGCTGCGCACAACCAAACTCTTCCTCTACAATATCCAGACACACAGCTACATGTACTGTGATAATGGCGTCCTCCATGGCGTCCTCCACACCGTCACTGCCGATACGCTGGACTCGCTATCACTGCCGATACGCCGGACTCGCTATCACTGCCGATACGCCGGACTCGCTATCACTGCCGATACGCCGGACTCGCTATCACTGCCGATACGCCGGACTCGGTATCACTGCCGATACGCCGGACTCGGTATCACTGCCGATACGCTGGACTCGGTATCACTGCCGATACGCTGGACTCGGCATGTTCTGATCATCTCTACACTCTGTGCACATCCAGTAATTGTGTGCAGTGACGCGGTTCGCTCCTTCTATACTCCGCACACACAACTACAACCCGGCAATGTGCACCCGGCAACGCCAACTGACACCTTCACCTTTCACTAATTGCAATGTGTCCAGCGTAGACTGTAAGTGGTGTGACTCCGGTTCTCGCTCCTCTGCACCACATTTGTGACACTTGGCGCTGTAGCAACTGTTCGCATACTGCACCACCGCCGTACATTTTGAGATTGCAGGCCTCATTCACACACAACGCAAGAGCAAAATTGTATATTGCGTATATGTGCGTATTTATACGCGTATATGCAATCCCAGAATGCATCACTCATAATGGAATTTTTATTGTGCTGTACGCATGCACGCGCGTATATGCACCTAAACACACGTATGTGCACGTAAATACGCAGCAATACGCTGCCGGACGCATCTCTGTTCCATTCTGTTTTTGCGCATATATACGCTACGCAAATATACGGCTCCACGCGCGGCTATGTGCGTTTATTTGCATATGGTACAATATGCGCGGCAGTGTGAATGAGGCCTAAGCCCTCAGGGGCAGGGCCCTCCTCACCATCTTGTCTTATATTGTATAGCGCTGCGCACACTGTTGGCGCCATATAAACCCTGTATAATAATAATACTATATCATCCAGCTAAGCACCTGGGTGAGAAGACTCCAATGGAAGCTGTCACGGTCTAACTGTTACCTTTAGGAGTAAGCTGCATCTGTTGGTGAGGTGTCTGTGTAGAAGGAGGGTGCCAGGCTCTATCAGAGGCTTCTCTGTTTAGCCTGATGGTGGAACCGTTGTGCCAGTCAATTGTCTGTATCCTGGAATGATGGGTGAATGACGGGTGAACGATTCATGGGGGGGTCACACGTCGCTCACACATCTGCCTGCAATGTTCCCCGCTCCATTCCAATGTGAAAGGCGGTCACAGGGCAGCTGCGGGAGAGACCGGGCACAACAATGGCTGCCATGTTCTTGGACAGTGTGCAGGCCTCTCTCATGTCTCTCTGCCGGCAGCTGGCATCAATGAAGCTTGGCAGAAGCTGGCACGAGTGTGACCGTCTCCTCCTGGCGCCGTGCCGGTGTCTGGGAACACAACGATCCTCAGATCCAGGTGTCCCCGTCATAAAGAAGCAATGTGACGCTTCAAGTGAAACGCACAACTGGATCCCGGCGAAATCCTGGAGAGACGATGAATCTGCGTCTGCCGCACGGAGCGGACTCTGCTCAGCAACATCATCCCCCCAGAGCCATGACTGTCAGCTGTGAGGGCCAGTGTGAGGTCAATGACTGTCAGCTCTGAGGGCCAGTGTGTGTTCAATGACTGTCAGCTCTGAGGGCCAGTGTGAGGTCAATGACTGTCAGCTCTGAGGGCCAGTGTGTGTTCAATGACTGTCAGCTCTGAGGGCCAGTGTGAGGTCAATGACTGTCAGCTCTGAGGGCCAGTGTGTGTTCAATGACTGTCAGCTCTGAGGGCCAGTGTGTGTTCAATGGGGGGGGAGGGGATGTTGCGGTATGTGAACAGTTGCTACAGCATGAAGTGTCACCAATGTGGTGCAGAGGAGCGAGAACCGGAGTCACACCACTTACAGTCTAGGCTGCACACATTGCAATCAGAATCGCCTGCAATACCCCCTTATGGCGGCCCTACAGGTTTTAATGTTCAGGACGAAGCGAAGCGCTAGATATGGATCCCCCACTGATACCAAATTGTGGCCCTTAACATAGTTTCCATGCTTGTGTGCAGCAGCTCTCCATAAGAGAAGTCCGGGTATCTGAGCCAGAAGGAGCGACAAACCAACGTCCTTAGAGTCCAGCAGTGATGATTCAATTCCCCAAATGACAACAAATAAATAATGGCAGCCAATGAGTTTCGGGGGCCAAAGACTTCCGCTGCCATGCCCCTCCTCCGATGAAAGCGAGCGTCACCCTCTAGATCTAGTTCCTGCTAGTGACAGACCACATCTCTAATGGGGGAGGGTGTAGACAGCGTGAGTGTTCAGCAGTGGTGAGGGGACAGGCAAAGCTCGGCCGGGTCCTGGCCCTGATGAAGAGGGATTGCTTGGCTGCCGAAACGCGTTGGCTGCCTTTATTTTTCCGTTGGTTATTTGAGGAATCAAATCAATGCTTTAGGACTCTGAGGACATCTGTCTGGTGCTGCTTCTGCCCTAAATACACATATCTGGTGTGATGTCAGGGACCCTTCTACGCCGGATCGCGGGGCCACTCCTATATTTACGCCATCGCCTGGGAATGATGATTGTATTTAGAGTGACGTCATCAATATAATGTGTATTAGGGGCCCCTATAGATAGGAGACACAGGTGCCAGACATAGAGGGGCCCCTATAGATAGGAGACACAGGTACCGGACATAGAGGGGCCCCTATAGATAGGAGACACAGGTACCAGACATAGAGGGGCCCCTATAGATACAGACACAGGTACCAGACATAGAGGGGCCCCTATAGATACAGACACAGGTACCAGACATAGAGGGGCCCCTATAGATACAGACACAGGTACCAGACATAGAGGGGCCCCTATAGATACAGAATACACGGACAATGACCCCGCCATGTACACGGCTCCATCCAGTATACACGGACAATGACCCCGCCATGTACACGGCTCCATCCAGTATACACGGACAATACCTCTGACAATGATTGTGTGCAGATCTGAAGATATATAAATCCCCCACAGCCACCCCAACCCGTCACCATCAGGCAGCAGAAACCTTCTAAACAATGTATAATAATGGGACACGTCGCCGGGTCTCACCTGGTCCCGGTGGTGTTGGTGCCGCAGCTGAATCCGTACAAACCGCCAACTTGTTACCAATGTGAGATCATCAACAACACGTCCGTGACAAATGTCACCAACCGCCTATCTTCTCCACACTTCCTCGTCTTCATCAGAGCAGGCTCCTTCCAGTGTGGCCCCTGTGCTTCCTATCAGAGCAGGCTCCTTCCAGTGTGGCCCCTGTGCTTCCTATCAGAGCAGGCTCCTTCCAGTGTGGCCCCTGTGCTTCCTATCAGAGCAGGCTCCTTCCAGTGTGGCCCCTGTGCTTCCTATCAGAGCAGACTCCTTCCAGTGTGGCCCCTGTGCTTCCTATCAGAGCAGACTCCTTCCTTCCTATCAGAGCAGGCTCCTTCCAGTGTGGCCCCTGTGCTTCCTATCAGAGCAGACTCCTTCCAGTACTTCCTATCAGAGCAGAGTCCTTCCAGTGTGGCCCCTGTGCTTCCTATGAGAGTAGATTCCTTCCAGTGTGGCCCCCTGTGCCTCCTATCAGAGTAGATTCCTTCCAGTGTGGCCCCTGTGCCTCCTATCAGGGCAGGCTCCTTCCAGTGTGGCCCCCTGTGCCTCCTATGAGAGTAGATTGCTTCCAGTGTGGCCCCCTGTGCCTCCTATCAGAGCAGACTCCTTCCAGTGTGGCCCCCTGTGCCTCCTATCAGCTCCTTTTTCAGATCAGTGCATAGCAGAGCTCTCTGTAGTCCTGGCCATGCGTCCCTCCCTGGGCCAGGTATGCCCCCGCCCTCACCTCTCCGGTCACACCTCCCTCAGCCAGGTATGCCCCCGCCCTCACCTCTCCGGTCACACCTCCCTCAGCCAGGTATGCCCCCGCCCTCACCTCTCCGGTCACACCTCCCCCGGCCAGGTATGCCCCCGCCCTCACCTCTCCGGTCACACCTCCCCCGGCCAGGTATGCCTCTGCCCTCACCTCTCCGGTTCAGGCTCTTGCTTTTCTTTACTGTCTGCTTTTCCAGGTGCAGCGTCTGGAACTACCTCCTCCCCTTCCCCCGGGGACAGAGAATAGAAGGCCAGTGTCAGTGAATGAGAGGCCGGACTCCAGACACAGGGAGTCACCGGTCCCAGTGTACTATAGATCGATGATGATATGGAGGAGGTGTGAATCCAGCAGGGAGGCTTTGTGTGGATTCAGGAAGACAGGAATACAGTAAACAATATGTCTGCCCTGCCCAACAGGCACATGCCTGACATTCCACCCAGCCGGGTCCACAGACTCCCCACCGGCCACAAGGATCTGTGCTGTGCACGGACTGGAAGTGTCAGTACGCAGAAATACACTGACGGCCGGGTCACATGTTGGCCTTTTCGGGGTATTTAAATGCACGTAGATGAGTTACGGTTGTATGCAATGCAATGCCTTGTCCTATGATGTCACCGTCCTGTGCAATCTTCACACATCCAGCAAGTAGCATGTAATCTGTGATGAGCTGAATCATGTGAAATATACAAAAGTCGCGCTGCACATTACCCCAGAGGAGGCGCACGAACAACGCACGCACTATTACATGTGAATAAGACCAGCCGTGAAGGGCGCCTGTGACAGAGAAACCTCCCCCTGGGGTCACCTATGAGATTATTATAATAAAGCCAAGTCTGTCTGTCCCCTTTCCTGTACTGGATCGGTTCCCGGAGTGCTCATGCACCCACATAGCCAATATATATACATACAACACATGAACCTCTGTCCTACCGACTCCCGACCGTCGCTGTGTGACTGGGAGGTGTTGGTCGCAGTTCTGGGGGCGCCCGATGAAGCGCGCTCCCAGAGCACATATACTGCATGTCGCAATGAAGGGAAAGGGCCCATCCCCGTGCTACCACCTATATGCAGACAGGCGGGCGGAAGGGGTTAATGATGACAGACAA
>NW_017307656.1:272054-280378 GCF_000935625.1 Nanorana parkeri
AATTACCAAACCAAACACACCCGGATAAGGATCCTTATTAAAAAAAAAAAAAAGAGAGTCCAATGAGGTTTGTAAAATGAGTCACATGGCTGAGAATAAAGAACCTGATTGTGTGAAGCTTTGTGAATTGAGCCTCGCATCGCCAACAATGACAGCAGTGCCCGGAATTATCAGGAGGGGAACTTGTATATAAGGCTGCTATGGGGGAGGGGGGTGGGGATTTGGAGAAATGTACATATGGCTGCTTTGGGGGAGGGGTTTAAGAGGACTGTATCTATGGATGATATGGCAGTGGGGGGGTTTAAGGAAACAGCAGAAATCAGATTACAGAGAACGTGTTGCCAGACCATTTGATTAAACAGCAATCTTCCCATAAGGTGATATGCGCATGTGTGTTTTCCATAAAAGCCTCCCTTGTGTAGACAGCCAAAGGCCCTGGAACTGGTGTGGGGCACCGCCATGTTGGATGAGATGTCACCAGCCCCAGCAGCCTGAAGTCACCCTCTATATTATTACCCTTCACTTGTGGTCAAAGCCCCACTGATACGTAGCCAAGAATCGAGATGATGGACCTGCCTACAATGACCTGGGGTGTGCAAAAGTAAGGCATTGTGCTATGTCTCGTGTGTCAATAAACAGACGCCATCGATTCATTACTTGGAGTGCCGGCGTCTATGTGATTCCGCGCTGGGCAATTGACTCGTTCTGTATTAATCAGATTTTCCAGTTAGTTCAGAGACTGCGAGTGAATCAAAAATAATTTCCGAAAAGGAAATGCTGCAAGTGAGCATGGCGACCCCTTCAAAGGGGGTTAGGTGATACTTATATATATATATACACCGAGTGGCCGGATTATTATATACACCGAGTGGCCGGAGAAGAAACAGAGGAGTCTCTCAGAGAACCCGGACATTCATGATTGGAATAGTGATTTGGGGTCACCTCGTACGTGGCTGAGGCCGCACACATTGCAGCACCAAAACCTCCGATGTGGAGAAGATAAGAAACGTATCAATCTGCAGATCTTCTTCTACAATTCTTCTGTACAGAGTAACAATGTTTCTGGCAGAAGAAGGATAAAATATCTTCCTATTGTATCAGTTTTTAGGGGAAGTTATGGCCGGTTATATAATCCTCGGCGGCCATGTTCTGTATGTTTGTTGCCGGCAATGACTGGAGGAGACCAGAAAGGTTCCGGATAAAAACTGCACAGAGAACTAAAACAACCTAAAATGTAACAAATTCCAAAGCAAACATGGCTCGGTCTTCAGGAGTAACACAGCACAATAACATACATGAACTCGAGACTCTCCCCACTCCTAATTAGTAATATTCATGATCATTGATGACTTCGTGGGTGTAATAGTAACTGAATCATCGAGGAGGACGGAGATCAGACACAGCGACTCTAATCAGAGTATATTCCAATCAAAACCAGCCGACCCAAACAACCAAATACTGTATTCTGCTCCCTACACTCCCCTCTCCGGGATCAGCTGACCCGCCCTGGACAAACATATTATAAAATAGTATTAGATTGTAAAAGAAAATACCTGAAGGCGGCGCACATGTCATGCCGGGAGGAGAATACAACATGGAACAAACAAGGCGTTCACTCCGCATCCGACTTCCACACCGACACAACAATAGCGCCGACCCGATACATAAACAACGCGTAACAAGAAATTGCTATTTACCTGCAACCCCGAGGATCTCCGTCCTCCTCCATGATTCATTTACTATTACACCCATGAAGTCATCAACAATCGGGGAATTTACATGAATATTGTAGGGGCAGGAGAGTCTCGATACCATATATGTTATTTTATTGTATTATTCTTGGAGGCGGAGCCATGTTTTCTCTGAAACACATTTTATAAAAGATTTTAATGTAATTTGGAGTTCTCTGCTACAATTTCTTCCTGCGGAATCAAGATTTCTGGTCTCCCCAGTCATTGCCGGCAACAAACATACAGAACATGGCCACTGAGGATCACATACCCGGCCATATCCTCAGAGGAGACTTTCCATGCTGGCGGAAAACTTCCCATAAAAACTGATACATTAAAAGGGAACTATGGCCCAACCTTTCTTTCCATAGTTCTCTTTAGGATCACAGGAAGACCTATACTAATGTCCCCCTGTGACCCAAAACTCAGGATATAGCTGGGGGATATTGCCCGCTATATGCTGACAGCACAGAGCCGCACCGCAGCCGGGACAGATCATGACAAAATGGTCAGGATCCACCCCGCCACCTGATTGACCGTTGGCTCAGCCTCTCTAGATCCAAGGCCAGCTGTGCCCGCCCCCTCCCCGTCCGTCCCTAGAGACCAGTGGCATCACTGAGAATGCAGCCTATCCATTCACTGGAGACCGGTGACATCACTGAGAATGCAGCCTATCCGTCCACTAGAGACCGGTGACATCACTGAGAGTGCAGCCTATCCCTTCACTAGAGACCGGTGACATCACGGAGAATGCAGCCTATCCATTCACTGGAGACCGGTGACATCACTGAGAATGCAGCCTATCCGTCCACTAGAGACCGGTGACATCACTGAGAGTGCAGCCTATCCCTTCACTAGAGACCGGTGACATCACGGAGAATGCAGCCTATCCATTCACTGGAGACCGGTGACATCACTGAGAATGCAGCCTATCCGTCCACTAGAGACCGGTGACATCACTGAGAGTGCAGCCTATCCCTTCACTAGAGACCGGTGACATCACGGAGAATGCAGCCTATCCATTCACTGGAGACCGGTGACATCACTGAGAATGCAGCCTATCCGTCCACTAGAGACCGGTGACATCACTGAGAGTGCAGCCTATCCCTTCACTAGAGACCGGTGACATCACGGAGAATGCAGCCTATCCATTCACTGGAGACCGGTGACATCACTGAGAATGCAGCCTATCCGTCCACTAGAGACCGGTGACATCACTGAGAGTGCAGCCTATCCCTTCACTAGAGACCGGTGACATCACGGAGAATGCAGCCTATCCATTCACTGGAGACCGGTGACATCACTGAGAATGCAGCCTATCCGTCCACTAGAGACCGGTGACATCACTGAGAGTGCAGCCTATCCCTTCACTAGAGACCGGTGACATCACGGAGAATGCAGCCTATCCATTCACTGGAGACCGGTGACATCACTGAGAATGCAGCCTATCCGTCCACTAGAGACCGGTGACATCACTGAGAGTGCAGCCTATCCCTTCACTAGAGACCGGTGACATCACGGAGAATGCAGCCTATCCATTCACTGGAGACCGGTGACATCACTGAGAATGCAGCCTATCCGTCCACTAGAGACCGGTGACATCACTGAGAGTGCAGCCTATCCCTTCACTAGAGACCGGTGACATCACGGAGAATGCAGCCTATCCATTCACTGGAGACCGGTGACATCACTGAGAATGCAGCCTATCCGTCCACTAGAGACCGGTGACATCACTGAGAGTGCAGCCTATCCCTTCACTAGAGACCGGTGACATCACGGAGAATGCAGCCTATCCATTCACTGGAGACCGGTGACATCACTGAGAATGCAGCCTATCCGTCCACTAGAGACCGGTGACATCACTGAGAGTGCAGCCTATCCCTTCACTAGAGACCGGTGACATCACGGAGAATGCAGCCTATCCATTCACTGGAGACCGGTGACATCACTGAGAATGCAGCCTATCCGTCCACTAGAGACCGGTGACATCACTGAGAGTGCAGCCTATCCCTTCACTAGAGACCGGTGACATCACGGAGAATGCAGCCTATCCATTCACTGGAGACCGGTGACATCACTGAGAATGCAGCCTATCCGTCCACTAGAGACCGGTGACATCACTGAGAGTGCAGCCTATCCCTTCACTAGAGACCGGTGACATCACGGAGAATGCAGCCTATCCATTCACTGGAGACCGGTGACATCACTGAGAATGCAGCCTATCCGTCCACTAGAGACCGGTGACATCACTGAGAGTGCAGCCTATCCCTTCACTAGAGACCGGTGACATCACGGAGAATGCAGCCTATCCATTCACTGGAGACCGGTGACATCACTGAGAATGCAGCCTATCCGTCCACTAGAGACCGGTGACATCACTGAGAGTGCAGCCTATCCCTTCACTAGAGACCGGTGACATCACGGAGAATGCAGCCTATCCATTCACTGGAGACCGGTGACATCACTGAGAATGCAGCCTATCCGTCCACTAGAGACCGGTGACATCACTGAGAGTGCAGCCTATCCCTTCACTAGAGACCGGTGACATCACGGAGAATGCAGCCTATCCATTCACTGGAGACCGGTGACATCACTGAGAATGCAGCCTATCCGTCCACTAGAGACCGGTGACATCACTGAGAGTGCAGCCTATCCCTTCACTAGAGACCGGTGACATCACGGAGAATGCAGCCTATCCATTCACTGGAGACCGGTGACATCACTGAGAATGCAGCCTATCCGTCCACTAGAGACCGGTGACATCACTGAGAGTGCAGCCTATCCCTTCACTAGAGACCGGTGACATCACGGAGAATGCAGCCTATCCATTCACTGGAGACCGGTGACATCACTGAGAATGCAGCCTATCCGTCCACTAGAGACCGGTGACATCACTGAGAGTGCAGCCTATCCCTTCACTAGAGACCGGTGACATCACGGAGAATGCAGCCTATCCATTCACTGGAGACCGGTGACATCACTGAGAATGCAGCCTATCCGTCCACTAGAGACCGGTGACATCACTGAGAGTGCAGCCTATCCCTTCACTAGAGACCGGTGACATCACGGAGAATGCAGCCTATCCATTCACTGGAGACCGGTGACATCACTGAGAATGCAGCCTATCCGTCCACTAGAGACCGGTGACATCACTGAGAGTGCAGCCTATCCCTTCACTAGAGACCGGTGACATCACGGAGAATGCAGCCTATCCATTCACTGGAGACCGGTGACATCACTGAGAATGCAGCCTATCCGTCCACTAGAGACCGGTGACATCACTGAGAGTGCAGCCTATCCCTTCACTAGAGACCGGTGACATCACGGAGAATGCAGCCTATCCATTCACTGGAGACCGGTGACATCACTGAGAATGCAGCCTATCCGTCCACTAGAGACCGGTGACATCACTGAGAGTGCAGCCTATCCCTTCACTAGAGACCGGTGACATCACGGAGAATGCAGCCTATCCATTCACTGGAGACCGGTGACATCACTGAGAATGCAGCCTATCCGTCCACTAGAGACCGGTGACATCACTGAGAGTGCAGCCTATCCCTTCACTAGAGACCGGTGACATCACGGAGAATGCAGCCTATCCATTCACTGGAGACCGGTGACATCACTGAGAATGCAGCCTATCCGTCCACTAGAGACCGGTGACATCACTGAGAGTGCAGCCTATCCCTTCACTAGAGACCGGTGACATCACGGAGAATGCAGCCTATCCATTCACTGGAGACCGGTGACATCACTGAGAATGCAGCCTATCCGTCCACTAGAGACCGGTGACATCACTGAGAGTGCAGCCTATCCCTTCACTAGAGACCGGTGACATCACGGAGAATGCAGCCTATCCATTCACTGGAGACCGGTGACATCACTGAGAATGCAGCCTATCCAATCACTAGAGACCAGTTACATCACTGAGAATGCAGCCTATCCGTCCACTAGAGAGCGGTGACATCACTGAGAATGCAGCCTATCCGTCCACTAGAGAGCGGTGACATCACTGAGAATGCAGCCTATCCGTCCACTAGAGACCGGTGACATCACTGAGAATGCAGCCTATCCATTCACTAGAGACCGGTGACATCACTGAGAATGCAGCCTATCCAATCACTAGAGACCAGTTACATCACTGAGAATGCAGCCTATCCGTCCACTAGAGAGCGGTGACATCACTGAGAATGCAGCCTATCCATTCACTAGAGAGCGGTGACATCACTGAGAATGCAGCCTATCCGTCCACTAGAGACCGGTGACATCACTGAGAATGCAGCCTATCCATTCACTAGAGAGCGATGACATCACTGAGAATGCAGCCTATCCCTTCACTAGAGAGCGATGACATCACTGAGAATGCAGCCTATCCGTCCACTAGGATAGACATGTCAAACTGGTGTTTTTGGACTGAACGCAGACATCTGAATCCTTTTTTGAGACTCTCGGCTAGTTTAAGAACTTTCTTCTACTTTGGACAATGTTTCCTGACTCTCTCGGGGATAATTTTTAGGTTGCTGCCATTATCGTGTTACTGACCCAGAAGACTGAATATCAGACCTAATGCAGCCTCTACCCAGATCTCTGGTCTCTTGGGGGTCTGACATGTCCGCTCCAGAGACGGGGACATGCGTGAGAATGGCTTCACCCTCCCGTCAGATCATATGTAGCTAGCGTGACATTTCCTCCAACTAACATACAGTATTTACAGAGATCATACACACGGAGCACACAGAGGAGGAGACACGCGTGTGGCCATAGACGACCCTCCTTCTATACTGGCCTGGTAGAAGGACTGACAGCAGTGGGTTGGGATGTTCTGTCCCATTTCTAGTGTCCTTGTTAGTAGAGACGTCTACATCTAGACTATGGGCTCAGCTCACTACATAACGAGTGTTAGATTCAGCGAAGAGAACAAAAGGATAATTGTCATGCGGCTAAAAATAACGTGTTACAGCCAAGTGAACTGAGCCATATATTGGGTGTTAGGAATTCAGACCTGCCCTGAGTCTTGTGGGAAGTTATATTACACGGTAATAATAGGAGAATTGAAGAGGTGAAACGCGTGGAAGTAGAAATCACTTCCTATATAAAAAGGTGGAGACCGTTCTGTAATGGGCCCTGAAGACGCATTGCAAGCTGCGCTCCACCTCGGGCAGAGGGACGCGGATCTCCCACAAGACTCACAGACACGAGCTGATGTACAGACACATAACGTACACAGAAGAGGAGGTACCTGAACTGAGCTTGTAGGGACTCGGTACCTCAGAAAGGCACGGCGGCCCTGTCCTTACACTATCCATCTCCAAATCTGTCATTAATGGGGAAGGGAAGACAAATGTGATTATGGAGGACAATGCATGGACAGACTGAGGAAAGAAAACCCAACAAAGTGTATGAAAGTAACACGGAGAACATGGAGTGAAGAACACTGCCGGGACACGCTACATGTGTCACTATGTGTGTGCTGAAGGACCAGAAGAATGTCCGTGTATGATAATATTTCCCACTACACACACACACATATTTATCTAGAACTATAAATGGTTTCATGCTGATGAAGGAATATTTCTCATTGTATGTCAGTCATCAAAGTCTGGTGTCAGCGGATGATGTGAGCCCGCTGAGCCTCCGTTCACCTGCACATGGGACTTCTCTAATAAAGTGTTCACATTTAGATGTATGGCGCTCACAAGTGATTGGTGGAGAGATGGAAGTGCTCGCTGATACTCGCACGGCTCACTGGCAATGTCAGACCGTGTACTTGGCTTGAGAATTTGACAAGTCCTCTTTAGGCCTCATTCACACGAGAATCGGTCGGCACGTACAGCTCCATGCACGGCCGTATCGGGCCGCTCCCAGGAAGGACAGGCGCTGTGTGTGATTAGTACGCAGCCCCCCCCGTTCTTCTCTATGGGAGTACGCGGCTGTACGCCACCCTACGCTCACCCGCCCTGCACGTCTGTACTCGTACGCCGACAGAATGGATCCTGTCTGCGTCCGAGCCGGGACACAAGCACCCGTACAAACCTGCACTTGGGGTGAGCGTAGGGCGGCGTATGGCCGCGTACTCCCATAGAGAAGGACGGGGGCTGCGTACTAATCAGCAAAAAGTTTCCCAGCACACTCACCGGCCAGCATGCGTCACTGTGCCTTTAAGGGAGGTTGGGCATCCCCCTGACGAGCACCCAATTTTATCTTTTGCCCCAAGATGGAGACTCTCATAGTTTAGAGTTAGGACCGCACTATATAGAGGTGCCTTGGCGCGGCTGTGCGGCTTTCACATGTTCTGCAGAAGACGTGTATCTAAACCTCTGTTTTTAACCTTAGCGGTGAGACACGTTTTTTTACATGCCGGCTGGTGAGTGTGCCGGGAAACTATTTGCTGTTACTGTTTAAAGCCGTTCCATATGCACCGCGCTATAAAGCTGGTAACAAATTGATGAGTGCGTTTGCCATTTGTTTTGCCTGCGTACTAATCACACGCAGCACCTGTCCTTCCCGGGAGCCGTACGTGCTGCTCGTTTCTCGAGGCCTTAAAGTCTAACAATGAATGTGTCTGCCCTTTTCAGAGCAGATTGTTTTGTGAGC
>NW_017307656.1:280495-287676 GCF_000935625.1 Nanorana parkeri
GGGGGGGGGCACAGATGATGTCACTCTGTATACAGCCTGGGTGTAAGATTGGGGTTATTGTTAGTTTATAGACTTTGGTGGAGAGGACAAATTCTCTTTAACATGCAGTGTAACCAATAAAACTCACCACACATGTACAATCTCCTATAAATCTATCAACAACTATGTAATCCAATGCCCCGCCTGATTGGATACATATTATTGGATATTTCATATAGACTCATAATACCAAGTTTGGGTAAATCTAAAGTTAAGTGTTTGAATACTGTCTGGTCCAATTGTAACGTGTGTGTTGAGTTTTATACTGTAGACCAGGGGTGGCCAAACTCCGGCCCTCCAGCTGGGCTGAAACTACAAATCCCATGATGCATCTCGCTCTGAGAGTCAGGTCTGTGGCTGTGAGAATCTTGCAATGCCTCTTGGGATTTGGAGTTCCACCCCAGCTGGAGGGCCGGAGTTTGGCCACCCCTGCTGGAGACTATGAATCCTGCATACACCTATGGCACCAGGTTCATACTGTCACCCTTCCTGTACATTGTATCTATCTGTATCCTACCAATGTGTCCCTTTCATGTGTGACAGACCTTACCCCACAGACTGGTGCACATGCATTAGAAAGAGATGAAGAGAGAGAGAAGGAGAGAGAGAGAGAAGACATGGAACCGTACAGGGGGGGAAGTAGCTCCAGGATGCCGGCCTCATTCCATGCGCAGGGGAGACTGGAGGGAACAGATCACAACAAAGGATTAAAAAGCAAAACAAGCAAAGCAGAACTTTCATCTTTCCTATAGCGGCGGCTGTCAGAGGCCGACACTTACATTATCGGTCAGTGTTACCGTACACATCTAGAGCCAATATACCGGTGACTAGACCACAAGTGACACTCATGCGGAGAGCAATGATACACGGGGCACAGTTGGTGGAGATAAGCCAAACACACACACAGCTCATGGAGGGACCAACATGACATAAACGGCTGTAACACAATCTGCTCCATGGCCTCTGTTAGTAGGACACACAAAGACAATCCGAGGTATCTTGTGAATAACAAAGACGAGTTCAGTGACTGATAAGCAGGCAGCAGTTAGCAGAAGCTACAGGTCCCCATACAGGACAAACCTACCCCCCCTCCCCCTCCCCGCCATGCTTCTCTTAGAAGAGTTAAATTGGCAAAACAAAAGAAACAATGACGAGGCTCCTAAAATCTGATTCAATATACAATCTCCCGGTGCTGCCAAATGTTTTACCGTACACCATACTCGCCAGCATGTGTCTAATAATGGGGAAAGACTCCAATATCCAAGTATTGAAGCTCCGAGAACTCAGAATAGAACCTTCCTCAGGCCCATGACGACCACAAAAACATCTGATTCCTTGTCTGTCACCTTCCTCACTGCCCCAGGATCTACGTAAAACAGCAGACCGCCCAACGCTGGCCACATGTTGTATCTGATTGGTACCAACCGATCAGATCTTTCATTGAGGGGGATATTCACAAAGCTGCCGGATTCAACCAAGCGAATAACCGAGCCGAAGTGAAGTGAGCCGAACGCTGTTCCTCTATTCACTTCTGACTTGTACGGCTAAAATGAGCCTCAGGCCCGGTCCAAAGAAGCTCCTGTACTTCTTTGGGCGTAGGGCGTTTTGTAGCGCGTTCCTACGCTCTGCAAAACGCTCAAACACCGAAATCCCATTATCTCCTATGGGCATGGGTCACACCTGGGCGTATTACAGGCCGTATGAACGCGCTACAAAACGCCCTACGCCCTAAGAAGTACAGGAGCTTCTTTGGGGCGTATTTGCCGCGCGTATCCATTGGGATACAGCCAGGAAACCCTCGGAAACGCGCGCTTGTCGCGTGTTTTTTTTACCTCGAATCGCTGTAAAAACGCACGGCAGGAAACGCGCGACAAACGCGCATATTCGATACGCCTAGGTGTGAACCCAGCCTTACAGTGTCTGCGCCGAAGTGCAGAAGGGGTTTGACTCAGCCGATCCAACATGTGGCCCCGGAAGCTCACTCACTGCCGTTCTATTCTCATATATTCTCATAGGGGCCGAACGGCAGTGAGTGATAGCCGAATGTCGCCAAGCGGCATTTAGCTCGGCTATTCTGCTCGCTACCTCCGAGGTAGCGAGCAGAATAGAAAAAATTTTAATAAATGAAGAAAAAAGTTTAGAAAGTATTTAACATTTTTTTTTTTTAATACGAAAATGTTAAAAAAGTTGAGAAAATACTAAAAATATTTTAAAGAAAAAGGCAAAAAAATAATTAAAAAAAACAAAAAACGACGCAGGCGACTAACTCCCGTCGCATAATGTCAAATCTGACTGATGGCGGCAAAATATAAACAAGTGGTGACATCACCGCTAGCTCCGCCCAACTTTTTCCTATTGGCGGGCCAAAGACAAACGGCAATAAATAGCAAGTGGGCGGAGCCAGCCATGATGTCACGGACAGCTCCGCCCAGTTGTCATTGTTTCATGACAGATCAGCGTCCCCAAGTCATTTGGGAATGCTGATCTGTCATTACAACTGGGCGGAGCGAGCCGTGAGATCACAGCATGCTCCGCCCAGCTGTCATTTGCGTGGAGGTCGGTCGGCTTCGGCTGACCTTTCTCCGCGCTTCACCTGTCACTACGGCTCAGCCGAGAAGAAGCATACGGGTTCGGCTCGGGTGCTGCACAGGTTATTGTGAATAGCCCGTAGATCAGACCTTCGGTTCCACTGAACATAAGGGCCCCGGTGGCCGAAGCCCATAATAACCCTTTAAGTCTTCTATCACCTGACAATGTGCAGAGCGCATCATGTGACCTTCCGATAAGAGAACCCTGCGCTCCTGCATCATCTCTATCCATCTCCGCATTACCAATACAGGAGGACGGAAAAGAGGAAGAATTCAGACATGCCAGTTGGATCAGAGGAACTCCATGTTGAGGATCTGTATCTGCTGGTGTATGGGCCTCATTGTTCCTGAAAACTCCTGAATGGGAAGATGAAGGTGTTGGCGGGAGGAGCCAAATGCATCCCAGGTGTCATTTCCTGCAGGAGACTATAGAGGAAAACATGACATCTGATGTGGCAGCGCAGTGTTCTTCCCCTTCTGCTTTATATATTCTGTTTATAAATGATCCCTACATTGGACTGAACCAACCATGTGACTTGCGGATGTGACCGTGTGCTATATGATACAAGCTCTGTAGGATTCTCTTTGCAGGAATATCGGGGAACTTGGAGCTTCGTCAGGTATTCGGGAGAAATAAACCATTTTTTGTAATTCTATTTATAAATGGAGAGAGTGGACGAGTGCTGGAGGCTCTCGTTGCCATTCCCTCCTGGTCAGCTGGTTTACCATTTCATTCTGACCCCAACAAACTAGACCGGAGAAGGTTATTCATCCACCATCTCCACGGACGTGCACTGCCTGCCAGACATCAGCCTGGACTAGAAAACGTTGCCCGTCCACTGTCTCCACAGAACTGCACTGCCAATCAACCATAAGCCCGGACTAGAGAATATCCATTCACCATCTCCTTCACCGGCCTGCACTGCCTACCCTCCACCAGCCTGAACTAGAGACCATTGCCTATCCACCATCTGCGCCTATCCACCATCTGCACTGCCTACCCTCCACCAGCCTGAACTAGAGACCATTGCCTATCCACCATCTGCGCCTATCCACCATCTGCACTGCCTACCCTCCACCAGCCTGAACTAGAGACCATTGCCTATCCACCATCTGCGCCTATCCACCATCTGCACTGCCTACCCTCCACCAGCCTGAACTAGAGACCATTGCCTATCCACCATCTGCGCCTATCCACCATCTGCACTGCCTACCCTCCACCAGCCTGAACTAGAGACCATTGCCTATCCACCATCTGCGCCTATCCACCATCTGCACTGCCTACCCTCCACCAGCCTGAACTAGAGACCATTGCCTATCCACCATCTGCGCCTATCCACCATCTGCACTGCCTACCCTCCACCAGCCTGAACTAGAGACCATTGCCTATCCACCATCTGCGCCTATCCACCATCTGCACTGCCTACCCTCCACCAGCCTGAACTAGAGACCATTGCCTATCCACCATCTGCGCCTATCCACCATCTGCACTGCCTACCCTCCACCAGCCTGAACTAGAGACCATTGCCTATCCACCATCTGCGCCTATCCACCATCTGCACTGCCTACCCTCCACCAGCCTGAACTAGAGACCATTGCCTATCCACCATCTGCGCCTATCCACCATCTGCACTGCCTACCCTCCACCAGCCTGAACTAGAGACCATTGCCTATCCACCATCTGCGCCTATCCACCATCTGCACTGCCTACCCTCCACCAGCCTGAACTAGAGACCATTGCCTATCCACCATCTGCGCCTATCCACCATCTGCACTGCCTACCCTCCACCAGCCTGAACTAGAGACCATTGCCTATCCACCATCTGCGCCTATCCACCATCTGCACTGCCTACCCTCCACCAGCCTGAACTAGAGACCATTGCCTATCCACCATCTGCGCCTATCCACCATCTGCACTGCCTACCCTCCACCAGCCTGAACTAGAGACCATTGCCTATCCACCATCTGCGCCTATCCACCATCTGCACTGCCTACCCTCCACCAGCCTGAACTAGAGACCATTGCCTATCCACCATCTGCGCCTATCCACCATCTGCACTGCCTACCCTCCACCAGCCTGAACTAGAGACCATTGCCTATCCACCATCTGCGCCTATCCACCATCTGCACTGCCTACCCTCCACCAGCCTGAACTAGAGACCATTGCCTATCCACCATCTGCGCCTATCCACCATCTGCACTGCCTACCCTCCACCAGCCTGAACTAGAGACCATTGCCTATCCACCATCTGCGCCTATCCACCATCTGCACTGCCTACCCTCCACCAGCCTGAACTAGAGACCATTGCCTATCCACCATCTGCGCCTATCCACCATCTGCACTGCCTACCCTCCACCAGCCTGAACTAGAGACCATTGCCTATCCACCATCTGCGCCTATCCACCATCTGCACTGCCTACCCTCCACCAGCCTGAACTAGAGACCATTGCCTATCCACCATCTGCGCCTATCCACCATCTGCACTGCCTACCCTCCACCAGCCTGAACTAGAGACCATTGCCTATCCACCATCTGCGCCTATCCACCATCTGCACTGCCTACCCTCCACCAGCCTGAACTAGAGACCATTGCCTATCCACCATCTGCGCCTATCCACCATCTGCACTGCCTACCCTCCACCAGCCTGAACTAGAGACCATTGCCTATCCACCATCTGCGCCTATCCACCATCTGCACTGCCTACCCTCCACCAGCCTGAACTAGAGACCATTGCCTATCCACCATCTGCGCCTATCCACCATCTGCACTGCCTACCCTCCACCAGCCTGAACTAGAGACCATTGCCTATCCACCATCTGCACTACCTACCAACCATCAACCTGAACTAGAGACCATTGCCCATACACCATCTGCACTACTTACCAACCTTCAGCCTGAACTAGAGACCATTGCCCATCCACCATCTGCACTGCCTACCAACCATCAACCTGAACTAGAGACCATTGCCCATCCACCATCTGCACTGCCTACCAACCATCAACCTGAACTAGAGAATGTTACCCATCCACCATCTGCACTACTTACCAACCATCAACCTGAACTAGAGACCATTGCCCATACACCATCTGCACTGCCTACCAACCATCAGCCAAGACTAGAGAACGCAACCCATCCACTATCTGCACAGACCTATATGAACTACCATCAGCCTAGACTAGAGAACATTACCCATACATGTCTTTATGTGAGCTTCACTGCCTACCAACCATCAACCCGAATTAGAAAAAAACATTACACCTTCACCAGCTCCATGAACCTGCCCTGTCTACCAACCATCAGCGTAGACTAGAGAATGTTACCCATCTACCCAGGCCTGCCCTGCCTACCAACCATTAGTCTGGACTAGAGAATGTTACCCATCCACCATGTCCACAGAACTGCCTACCAACCTTTAGCCTGGACTATAGAATATTATCCATCCATCGTCTCCACAGAACTGCACTGCCTACCCTCCATCAACCTGGACTAGAGACCATTACCCATCCACCATCTTCTCAGACCTGCACTGCCTTCCATCCATGAGTCTGGACTAGAAAACATTACCCATCCACCGTCTCCATGGACCTGCACCGGCTACCCTCCATAAGCCAGGATTAAAGACCATTACCCATCCACCATCTTCTCAGACCTGCACTGCCTTCCATCCATGAGTCTGGACTAGAAAACATTACCCATCCACCGTCTCCATGGACCTGCACCGCCTACCAACTATCAGCCTGATACTCATTCCAGATCCAATGTTAGTGGAATTTTAGGTAACCGCCCACATCACGTGTACGATGGGAGAACTTTCTACAGACACGGGGTTAGCAGAACACAATGGACAGTACAGGATAAGAGGAATGTACAATGATGACTTAGCATTGTACAGGACCACATACAACACGCCCTCTCTTCTATATACATCAGTATATAACGTTAGCATGATGGAACCGGACACGGTAACGTAGACACGTAGATGCGACATGGGCCACACGTGACACACAGAAACGCACTCACCTGGTTTGGGAACCGAGTTGGTCATTGACTGGGGAACTTTATCATTAATCAATTCCACACATTCGCTGGGAAAAAAGCCGACCTGTGGAAGACATCAACACATCATGTATGACGCAGACTGTCCTCCGTGTAAGGGGCGGAGCTGAACTATCATCCTGTGTCAGTGCGTGTTCTGATCATCTTTCCTGTAGATTGATCTAATATTGATATATTCTGCAGTGCTTTCCAGAGGGTGTAACACCGTTCATGTCAGTGTCTGTCCCAGGAGAGCTTACACTCTAACACCCCTAGCTACAATCACTGTTTAAAGGAGAACTCCGAGGTCAGGGCTTTCCCCCATAGTTCTCCTCCGGGTAACGGGAGGACACAAACTAGCGTCCTCCCATCACCCTAGGCTCAGTATATAGGGAGCTGCAGCTCGCGGTATACTGAGACGCCGCAGCTGAAGCCGATCCCGCCAATTATGTCTGGATCCGCCCAGCTGCGTGAGTGACAGCTGGCTCCGCCTATCTAGAGGCAGAGCCAGCTGTACC
>NW_017307656.1:287704-288854 GCF_000935625.1 Nanorana parkeri
GCTGTACCCGCCCCTCCCCCGTCCGTTCCGCCAGTCAGCGCTGGAGGATCGGAGCGGGGGGAATCCCTGCAGAGAGCTGTGACAGGATCGAGAAGTGAGCGAGCCTCCCGATCTACTGAGCCGACCTGTGACAGTCTCATTGTCACAGGTCAGCTAGAACTATGAGGTGAGTGAAAAGCCCCCCCCCCCTTCCTCATAGTTCTCCTTTAAGGCAAAGCTGTCTGCAGGATTCAAATGCTGGCAACTTTATTCATCTGGATAACATAGAAAAAGAGTGCAAAGGGATTTGTATCACAACCCGCGCTCCTAACCACTGAGCCACCCTGCTGTCCATACTCCTGCACATGTGACCTGCAGGAACAAAGCTCCGAGGGATAGCAGAAGCCTAATTCTCTATGGCCGATCCTCACTACTGGCACTGAAAGCAGGTGAGAGGGAGGAGCTTAACATGCAATATTACCTGGTAGCCGTGCTTTCCTCTCCACCACGTGGTCAGTTCTTTGGGCGGCATGTCTATAACAGACACAATATCCCCCACCTGCAGGGAAGAGAACACAAAACACCAGAAGTGCAATATTCCGTACAGATCGCGCCGCCCCACAGAACCCCAACACAAGATGTAAGTGCGAGTCTCGGGGTGTGAGTCAGTTACAGCTGAACTCCAGGCAAGCCGCTAATGTCACAGATAAAATACAAGGGGACTGCTATGCCTGCCAAAATAATGGGCATTTCTGCCCATCCGGTCCTGAGATTTGCACAGCTCTGCTTTATAGCAAGGCCTTTCTGACAGGGCAGGGGACATGATTTTTCGCTACTGCGCCTATGGGTCTCGTCCCTCCCCCAGCCTGTGATTGGACAGTGAAGGTGAAGCAGTAGACTTGTGACCTCATCTCTCTGCTCTCTCCTCCTATCACCATGTCCCTTATGAGAACTGCAGCACAACTGATTGGCTCCTTGTGCTGCTTCTCCCTTTCAGAGTCTGAGCTCTGCTGTACAGGGGCTGCAGAGGCTGACACCAAGTCAGTTTGGGTTCTTACATTGCTTGCATTCAATAAATAAATGTAATGATTTATTAATAAATACAAAGCTGCATTGATTTGCGTCCTTTATATGTTCCTGGAGTTCAGTTGTAGTATATAGAGCCCCCCTG
>NW_017307656.1:288976-289416 GCF_000935625.1 Nanorana parkeri
CTCTCCATAGTGTGTGCGTCTCTCCATAGTGTGTGCGTCTCTCCATAGTGTGTGCGTCTCTCCATAGTGTGTGCGTCTCTCCATAGTGTGTGCGTCTCTCCAGACACAAGGTACCTCTCTCCATATTGTGTGCGTCTTTCCATAGTGTGTGCGTCTCTCCATAGTGTGTGCGTCTCTCCAGACAAAAGGTCTCTTTATGTAAACATGAAAGGAGACGGCATTGAAATCAGGAGCGCATAGCTGCAAGCACTGAGCGGATCTTGTTTTCTTAGGACGTGTTGTATTTGGTGCCTGGCTGCACCTGCAGTGGATCTCTAGTGCTTTGTATAGCAGCAGACAAAAGGGTTACACACCCTGCTGACATTTACCGGTAAATTGTACATTTCTGACAAATGATGCTAAACCTGCCACCTGTGCAAATCAAGGGGGGGGGGGGGCTC
>NW_017307656.1:290401-292578 GCF_000935625.1 Nanorana parkeri
GGGGCTCCACGGCTCCTCCACAGACATCACCTGACCACACATCCTCCATGCAGATATCTCACCTCTGGACTGTCCTTCACGGCGTCGGAACGGGGCAGCTCTGAGAGCTGAGAGAAGCGCCGGTCATATATACATAGATGGAGATGTTTGTCCAGCACCCTAAAATCTTCATAACTCCTTTTAACGATCCAGCTGCGGCCCTGCCAAGACAAGTTACAGTAATCAGACATTGCTTCATGGTTCCTTCGGCTCGGACGGGTCACATGGCACCCTGCAAAGGACACGAGACCCAATCTAATCTCTGCACCTATTATACACTGTGGCAGTGCGTTATCTCCACTCCTGTGTCCAGAATCTGAGTGGTCGGCGCATGCTGATGGCACAGGTGTGCACAGCCTTGAAGGGTTCAGGGCTCCACCTAGGAGACAGGAAAGCTCCACCCGGGGGGTCACCCGGGGGGAGTGGAGGCCAGCGCAGCAGGGTGCTGCAGATTGGAAAACCCCCCAGTGTGCCGGTTAGCACACGACTGTGGCTGTCTGGAGGAACAGACAGAGGGCTGAGGCCAGAGCAGCGGTGCTGCAAATGCAAAGCCAGGAGGCTGGATGGGCGGGTGCTGCCAATCTTAGTTCTCCTTTAATAAAAGCGGGCAAGGAAGCCCTTAAAATGAAGATTTCAGCGAGCGGATGCGTCCTCGATGCGCTACAGTTTGGAGCCAATTCTCACAACACATACTAGAGGCTGTACGGAAAAGTGAACCCAGGACTGGAGTGCTGCAGACATATTTTAATGTTTTTTCGAAGCCCGTGGACGCGCATCAAAACAAACTTCCCCCTGTGAACAAAGCACACAAAAACGTGCACGAGGGTGCAAGGTCCTTCAAAAGAAGGGACCTACTTTCCCGACCCCCCGGGGCGCAAGGCTCCTGACAGGGGTTGAGACTGTTGGCCCACCAACCCGAAGGCCGGTGGACCCATTTCCTTCGGGGACCTGCCGGAGCGGGTCCCTCACAGTACTAGGCAGGGGGCTCTCCCGAAGAGAAACCCCCCCCCTCCTGGGTGGGAGGAGACAGAGAACCCCGTAGGAGGCACAGAATCTCCTCCCAGCGTCAGGAATAGGCCCCGAAGGAACCTGCACCTTCCGCATCTGTGGGTCAAAAAGCTTTTGAAAAAAAAGCCAATCATGCATTAAGTGCATAAATAATACTAAAGTGCCAGTGCACCACGCTGACAGGCCTTAGGGGTGCTGCAGACATATAGCGGGTGGACAGAGGACAATGATGACACTCTTATCAGTCCATCGTTCTGGCCTATCCATGTCCAGCGTGACACGTTTCTCCCATTCTGCTTGTAGTGTGCGTCGTTGTCTGGAACGGAGCGGATAAGATACTGAAGCGGGAGGATGTCAGAGATATCTGCGGCTTCAGCACAACTTCCAGACGTTTAATGGAAGAATCAGCAAGTGTAGAGAAGCCTCCCATAGATTTCCTATGCAGCAACAGAGCATGGCTCCCATCAATATGCGCAGATCTGGGAAAACATCCAATCTTCTCACCTCCGCTATAATGCAAGGCCGGCCCAGCCGAGGAGGAGGGGGACAGGGGCTCTTTTCTTAACCAGTTAAGTGCTCTGTATACTGCTGTGTAAATAATAAAAAAGGAACCCAGAGGTCCTCTCACTGGAAGGTAGACTCTCCTCTGTGCCCCGTAGTGGCATGTTGGAGCTTATCTGGAAAACGGTGAAAGGATTCGGTTTTTGAACGGCAACCAATCTCGTTCCAGATGTCACATTGTAGAACATAGAAAAAGATGGTGACCGCATAAATGTATAACCAGGATGCACATGGGGAGGCTTTTGTATTGTATTGTTGTCAGCCTTCCCATCTGCATCCTGGTTATAAATGTATGCGGTCACCACAGGGGCGTAACTAGAAATCACAGGGCCCCATAGCAAAATTTTGTATGGGGCCCTGTGATTTCTAGTTACGCCCACCTGATAACCCAAACAGCCCACCTAAGGGTGACCCTGCAGAGCCCACCATAGACTATATATGGTGAGCTCTGCAGGGTCTCAGGCGGGCGGTTAAGCCCTCTTACCTGTCTGGCCGATCCCCTGTCCGCCTCCTTCTCCTCCACGATCGACTCCTCTGTCACTGGGCCCCGCCTCCTCGATCGCCGGTAC
>NW_017307656.1:292863-307353 GCF_000935625.1 Nanorana parkeri
CGCCGGGCCCCGCCTCCTCGATCACCGGGCCCCGCCTCCTCGATCACTGCCGATGACGGGCCCAGCCACCTCCTGCGAAGCTGCTGGTTGTCACCAACTCAGCAGCGGCTGTGAGAAGGAACGTAGCGTTCCTCCTCACAGCCGCCAGTGACAGCCGGCAGCCTGGCTGTCCGAGCAAGATGCCATAGCGAGCAAGGCGGCCCGCACGGCATCAGGGAGATGTCCTGGCCGGGCCCCGCCGTGCCTCGGGCCCCATAGCGGCCGCCTGGGTCGCTATGGTGATTGTTACGCCACTGGGTCACCATCTTTTTCTAGTTTGACTATTTTGCATGTGGGGACGCACTGGGGGACCCAATGTGCATTTTTGATTGCTGGGCCTCCAGTGCGTCCCTGCACATTTTGAGGAGGAGTGGGCGGCCTCCTGCATTCAATTTTTCGCCTGCATATAATATCCTCCCACATGGAGACTCATACTAATAGAGTGAGGACCGCACTTCGCAGAGGTGCCTTGACGGGGGCGGTGCGGCTTCTACATATTATTGGCTGAAGGTACCTCTGCTTGTAGCGCACACTGTTAGACGGGTTATATGTTTTGTTGTAGGCCGGCTGGCGGGTGTGCTGGGAAACCTTTTTTTGTGTTTTGTCACATTCTAGAACATCCGAATAGAAAAATCAAAAGCGCCAAGTAGAATCATCAACCGAAAAATGCATGTAAAGGATTACTAGGGGCGCTGCCCCACTTCAGCCAAGGGAACTGTAGCACTAATCGGATTTCCTGGATTGGCCCAACATACCCCTTACCTTTCCCCCTGGTGTGTGGTGGCCCCATGTGTCACCTCCCTATTGGGTAGCAGCTGGTCATGTATCTGTGCTTCTAGGTCACGGATATGCAACCTCGGCATTCCAGCTGTTGTGGCTATAAAGTCCCATGAGGCACAGGCATGACTCACAGTGACAGAGCCATGATGGCAGGTTGCCCACCCCTGTTATAAGCCACGGGCCGTGTCTAGCAGCTACAGACACCGCCAGTAATTTAATTGTAGTGAACACTGGCGGGAAGAGATTCACAAACACTAACTGATGGGAGGCTCTGCATGGAAATACAGGAATATCTGCTGGCAGATTGAGGTACGGTGCTAGCAGGGCCGGTGCTGCCACTAGGCAAACTAGGCAGCCGCCTAGGGCGCACTGCCTTCACCACTCACCCCCCTCATGGTGCCCCCCCATCTTTCAAATTGCAAAAGCCAATAGCAGGCTGGCTATTGCATCCTCCCGCTAAGCAGAAAAGCGGAACTCTGCTCAGTGGGCGGGGTTTCAATAGCCAGTCTGCTATGGAATATTTCAAATTAAAATAGCCAATAGCAGTCTGGCTATTGCTCCCGCCTGCTTACGTCCACCCGTCGCCTGTGGAAGCTAGCTGGCAGGAGAATGGGGCTGTGCCAGGGAGGATTGGGGGTTGCGCCACGGGAGGGGGGCTGGGGGGTGCAAGTAGCTGGTTTGCCCAGGGCACAAAATAATCTAGCACCGGCCATGGGTGCTAGACCGATAGAGCGCTCTTGGTTACCTCCCCAACCTACCATCATGGCCCCCAAACATGGCTAAGTGTGAAATTGGGTATGGCTCGGCACTTCACCCTATGAGATGGTGCTCTACACTACAACATAGTACATAGTACACAGAGTACGGGACCTAACCATTGTCCTCCTTACATGGAGACCCCGAAAGTCAGAAGGAGAGGGGATACAACCCATCGTCCATAACCAGAATATCCCCGAAGGGAGGCACTGTGTGGACAATGACAGGCACTGAGGAACCAGCGAGGGGACGGCAGGAAGACTGACATTTGATTAAAGTGTTTGTTACAGAGGCTGGAGGGGGGGATCTGGTAGGGTGACCCAGGCATTACCTATTCCAGACACATTAATAAATGAGGTCCGTTGCTGGAGAAGTGGATGGGCTCTGACAGGCTGCCAGAGGAAACATTAGCAGATTCTGGGTAACCTGCACTCGGGTCAGAGGGCTGGGGGGGGTTCTGCGTAGACAATGCAGCCATAAAATAGATTGAGATTGATTTTCCTTGTAGTGTAGTGTTAGCTAAAAGCCTGCAAGGTGAAGCAACCCCAGAGCGGCCAATCTATCACATCTACTATGGGAGGACTGTACAGGAGAGCCAACCCCCCTCCCCCGCTGATTCCATCAAACAGGACCAATGGGACCATCTAAAGAGCATTCCACAGCCAATGGCATGACCCCGGAGAGGACGTGACCCTGGGAACCAACAGACACAATGGGGCTGAATCCCTAAAGATGGGAGCTATGTTGAGGAATGGTGTGAAAAGCATCTGCATATCCTTTGGTATCCAACGTGAACAGAAATGTGCTGAATATTGATCATTTGTGAGTGAAAAATTCTCAACTCCTTTTGTATATCAGCCTCAATGTCTCTGGGCACAGATTTCCCCCAAACACAGACCCCACCGATGAGCTCAGCGATCACTAGGGAATGGGGATGTCCATATATCCGGGCTATTCCAACACTTGCTGCACTTTGTGCCAAGAAATTCCCCGTTTCTTAGCAGAGCAGCGTTGATACATATGGTTCGGAGCGGGGAGGGGAGAATCCAGCCCCTCCCCTGTCACGGCTCTCTGCCGGCACAGGATCGAGAAGTGAGCGAGCGCCGGTATGTGTTCCCTCACTTCCCGATCTACTGAGCCGACCTGTGACAGTCTCATTGTCACAGGTCGGCTAGAACTATGAGGTGAGTGAAAATCGCCCCCCTCATAGTTCTCCTTAAGGCCCCATTCACACTGAGCGACATGAAAATTGCGCGATTTTGAGCGATATTGCGCGACTTTTTCCTATTGGGCTGTATGCAATCAGGAGCAAACCCTGACCTCGTAGTTCTCCTTTAAACCTCAATGTTCAGTAATGCATCAATGCCGTGTGGGGTTGCCACCTTTTCTTCAAGCGAAACCCGAACACTCTAGCAACGCACGGACATTTTTTTGGGAGAATGAGTCATAGCTTATTCATATGTAAATATCACAGATGAGACTATTTTCAGTGCGAGGCCAGTAGCCCCTATCTTAATTTTGGTTGCCCCCTGTCTGCCTGACATTTTCTGTCCGGGTTTCTGTTGCCATGAAACCCGAACACAGCATTCAAAACCCGAACTGTCCGGGTGAATCCTGGACAGGTGGCAGCCCTAATGCCGTGCGTGTTCTCTCAGCTTGCAGAGCTCGGATTCATTGAATGTAAATATTGCAGAATGTACAGCCTCCTGCTACATCACTAAGCTCCATTTCATGCTGAATGAACCAAATTATTAATGTATTCCTAAATAGAAAACTATTTTTAGATTTTTACTCCAAAAGCATTTTATTAAAATAAATTTGATTTTTAAAAAATAAATCATCGATTTGTATCCACGCCGGCTGCTGGGCTTATACCTCCGAGCTTCATTTGGTGCACAAGAAACATGATGTTCACCCTAAAATAATGCTCTGAATATTCACGTAGGACAATTGGAACATGACAATCCCGGCTCAGAACACAATCTGGGCCCGCGCTTGGAGTCTGCACCTGTTTTCTGCATCATTATTTAGCTCAAGCAGTCATTTCATGAAAGAAAAAAACAGATCAAGTGGTGCGAATCGCGGCCAACAGCACAGCACAGCTGCAGGAACTGCCGTCCCTCCGGGATTAGATCCGTCGCCTTACACTGCGCGCGTTCCATCAGAAATGGGCCTCCGCGCTACAGGCCAGAAAACGGCTTTGCCTATCCTATAAATCTGACAAATCTCATCTGTTTGGGCAAATCACCTAAATGTATTATATATACGGACGTCCAATCTGTGCAGAGTCCTGGAATTCATCATCATTCAATGCCGGGATTGGTGGACGCCATTATTCTCCACAAATCTGCATAAACGATTCACAAACCCAATCTGCAAACAGATTCACTAATCTCTGCCTCCGGAGGTCACAGGATCACAAGCTTCCAGCGTGGCCTATTGTCATGTTAAGTCTATGAGGAGACAGAGCTCGTCTGCAAATTTTATTTGAGAAACGGCTTACACTACTGCAGCTGTATGGAAACTACAAATCTCAAGAGTGCCCACCATGCTTTGTATAAAAAGCCATTTCAGGACTTTGCTGTAAATCAGATTAATAAACACACCTTTAAGAAGACCATTGGAGGGCACAGACTATTGGGCTGTATAGGGATTTTGATGTTCCCCCCATAGGTTAGGTAAGGATATTCCTTGTACAAGACTTTCATAACTCTGATGATGAATGTAATGGAGTGTTTGGTCCCCGTCCTGTGTACATGTCTCTCCCACCACGGCCTGCTGACCTCTTTGGCCCGGAACACAGAAGATGGCCAATGTCTCATTCATTTTTATAGATATTAGTTTATCGTCTCTCTGTAATCATTCGTCGGTGACTTACAATGGCTTTACAGCGTGCGATCCTTCTGTGACCTGAAGAAGTCAGCTCAGGAAGAATGGATTGGGTATGAGGCGGGCACAAACAATAATAAATAGTTCCCCGGTGTGTAATTCTTCATTCACATTGTTGCATTACCAGCGAATCATATCCCAACCGTACAAATCCTTTCTCCTCGCCCATTCAGGTCACTTAGCAGCCCCCCTCCCTAGGAACAAGTACTCACCTGCTTTGGCTCCCCCCCATCTTGAAGTGAAATACCCAGTATTCCATGTATGGATGAACATGTGACACCCCCCCCTCATGTGACAGAACTAGTTGCCTGGTAATTGGCCCAAGGCTTTCACATGGGGCCAGGAAATGAGTCCATACCCTTCGGTAACTAGTTGGTTTGGTGCCTACAAGGGGCTTTCTTTCCCCGGACCCAGGGGTCAAATGCAGTGGCATGGGAGTGAAGAAATATGAGTATAAGCTCCCAGGGAGGGGAGAGATGAAGTGACCCTGCTACTTTAAAGTTACCACAAAGTGCTTAGCGGTCAGGCAATGATGAATTCGGGCAGGTACCGGCATGCTTATGTACCTTGTGGAGTACCGTGGCAGCCCCTAGCCAGGGGTGAGATGTGGAGAAGGGCATGCCTGAGATCTGTAGCCAAACTGTGAATTTCTGGAAGAGTCATCGGGCTCCCATGCCGGTACCTCTAGGTGCCGCCTCTAACATATGTTGGAAGAGTCATTGGGCTCCGTGGCCCTCTACATGGTATGTAAGCACCCATGCCTGTACCTCCAGGTGCCACCTTTAAAGGAGAACTATGAGGTCAGGGCTTTCCCCCATAGTTCTCCTCCGGGTAACGGGAGGACACAAACTAGCGTCCTCCCGTCACCCTAAGCTCAGTATGTAGGGAGCTACAGCTCGCGGTATACTGAGACGCCGCAGCCGGGACGGATCCCGACAATTATGTCTGGATCCGCCCAGCTGCGTGACTGACAGCTGGCTCCGCCTATCTAGAGGCAGAGCCAGCTGTACCCGCCCCCTCCCCCGTCCGTTCCGCCAGTCAGCGCTGGAGGATCGGAGCTGGGAGAGGGGAATCCAGCCCCTCCCCCTGTCACGGCAGAGAGCTGTGACAGGATCGAGAAGTGAGCGAATGCAGGTATGTGTTCCCTCACCTCCCGATCTACTGAGCCGACCTGTGACAGTCTCATTGTCGCAGGTCGGCTAGAACTATGAGGTGAGTGAAAAGCCCCCCCTCCCCCCCTCATAGTTCTCCTCTAACGTTTGTGCTTTGTTTACCCCTCCAGAAAATATTCAGAAGTTATTCGAAGGTGACACAATACAAATAATAATTATCCGGAACAATCATGGCACGTGTCTTTGTTGTTGATGCTCCGGGGTGCAGCCGGTAAGAGCCGTCACACCGGGAAGGCAAGAGCTATTTCCAGTAATATTTACCTGACACGCCACTTGTACCAGGAAGACCAGCTCCTTGGACTCGCAGCCGTTTCTACTCACTTCATTCTGCTCGTCGGTTAGTGTGAGCTGTGGGGAAAACAATAGTGTGAGAAGCGGGCAGAATACAACACCAAGCCACTGATCGGACCAGGACATGGAAATACTCAGTACATAGTTATAAACATGGAGGACCAGGTGACACAATGCTGCCTGTTCATTAGCAGTGCAGCTCTATGATGGGAGATTTACATACAGTATACAGAACAGTGTGTATAGAGTGGGGTGCGTGACTTCATAAATGAATGCGACGAGTGAAGCCGCACACCCCCCGGGGGGATTTTGTCTTATATTTCATCAGCTGTTTATTCAGCATTACTGCATAGATGAAGGCATCAGAAGAAGTGGAAGTGACATCCCCGTGGCTCTGTCGTAAGATGCCAGAGAGCGGAAAGAACGGTCTCATCACATACTGTGCGCTCAATTAAACTCTCCACCAGACTCCGACACTACATGACAAACGGGTCAAGTGACACCATGCAAAGTTGCTGCTGCGCGGCCACACATAGAGCCAGGTAAACAGGCGACGATGAGCTACCACTGGAGGCGCTGCGATGCCTGGGGGCTCATAGTGATGGGGGGAGGGTAAACGCACAGTTTAAGGCCTCATTCACACACAGCGAAAGCAAAATTGTATATTGTGTATATATGCGTCTATGCGCGGCTATGCAATCCCAGAATGCATCACTCGTAATGGAATTTTTAATGTGCTGTACGCATGTATATGCGCGTAAACACACGTATGTGCGCGCAAATACGCTGCCCCGGCGCATCTCTGTTCCATTCTGCTTTTGCGCATTTTTACGCTACGCAAATATACGGCTCCATACGCGGCTATGTGTATGGAGCCGTTTATTTGCATATGGTACAGTACACGCGTATATACGCGGCAGTGTGAATGAGGCCTAAGGATCTCCCTCATCATCTGTTACAGCATTAAAGCAAAAAAAAGTTACAAAGCAGAGCCTGCAAAAGAAGAAGGTTTATATTCGGCCGTCCTACCACCCATTCCTCCAATCTCAGACACTTCTACTCCCCCCATGTGTGCTATGGTTCCATCTGCGGACCCCTACAACACTCCTGGGTCCTGTAGAGACATATGGGCTGGCAGGAGGAATTATAGCATGCCGCGGGGGACCAGGCACTTGACACAGATCATGGAAGAGTCCCAGATGTGAACAGGCCATTGCTCTGCAAGAGAGTGAAGATCCTGTGACGGACGGGTGAGTTCTCGTGCAGGTCCCGCTGGAAGTCCATCCTGGAAAGCAGCATTGGGTAAGGATCAAATCCCTTTGGAGCAATGATTGATTGAATGAGACTTCTCGGGGGAACAGAATGATCAAGCAGGTCAGGAACCCGGAACTGGTCAGTATTGTTTTTGCAACACCGGGACTGTCTACACATGACCACCTCACCCCTCCGCTGCCCTAAACCTGAGAACTCCAACTATAAACTAGTATACATCATGGGATTGTTGATGCACAGCTCACCAATGTCTGTGGCCCGCATTACACAGTTACAGGTGATGGGGGAGGTTGCCAGTCATTTATTAAGCGCCTATTTACTGTATCTGTCCTTGATCCCAACACTGGAGGGGGAGAGCTGGTCATTTTGATTGAACGTTGCCTATGATGACCACACGTCTCCGTCATTCTCTGACCCTTACTATTAAAAGGCAGAGAGTGTCATCAACTTACCTCCAGACAAGGAGGCCGCCATGTCCAATAATCATCCACCAAATCATCAAAGAAAGTACAAGGCAAGCTGGTGAACATGACCGTGAGAGGATTGTCGATGCCCTGCAAGCTCAATCCCCATCTGACTGCTCAGAGCCACCATAGAGATCCCACTGAACCTTCTGACTTTGACCTACGTATAGAGAACACTGTACATTCCGGGAGGAACGTGGTGCACCCAGCAAGGTTATCTCCGCAGGATCCACAATTTCAATACAAAGTGATTTTAGGAACAGATCAGTTCCATTCAATTAGGTTTTTTCAGCACTGCAATTTCTCCGCACACATCAGATTCTCCCCTCAGCGGTGTTATCTGCACTAAGGTCGGCAAAATATCTCCAGTGATGCGATTATGGCTCACTATGAGGTCCAGGCATTGCCGAAATTTAACCCCCAGACCTCCATCTTCCCCCTCTAGATCAGCGGTTCTCAACCTCAAGACCCACATTTGTCCTCAGTCACTAAGTTGCACCGCTCTGGAACGCACGTCTTTCTTTTCTTGATCCCCCCGGTCTCCCTTCCTTACGAGAACTGGAGCGGATCCTCAGCCCGGGGTCCGGTGTCGGCTGCTGTGACGGAGCTCCATTCATATGCATTGCTGGTACAGCTCCCTTGCGTGCCCTGTAGAGGTGCCGCGAACCAGAATGTGACGTCACTCCGGTCCAGGCACCTCTACAGGACACGTGAGGGAGCTGTAAGCAACGCATGTATGGATGGAGCTCCCTTGTGGCCATAGCCCCAGCCCACCTCAAGCTGACACTCGGCGCCGGGCAGCATATTTTGAATGGCTGCTTGGCGAGAGAACTTGCAGTGCTGCGCTAGGGGGAGGCTGAGGAGCCCCTCACCTAGAAAAGGGGAAGGCATGCAGTGACCCACCAGTTGTGAACCAAGGCTCTAGACCTTGTCCCGGCATCATTTTCTCTACTAATGCGTTACTGTAACAAGAAACAGCTTCTATTCCCCCTGTAACATCATCACCAAGATTGTAAAATTCTTACAGGGGCAGCTGCTGGCAGATCAATCCCTACTGACAAAGGCACTCCCCCAGAACTACATCTTCCAAGAGCCTTCTCCTCACACAGTGTGTGGACAAACTCTTGGGAGTCAAAGAGGCAGCATCGTTTGGATGAAAAAGAGATCAATGTATGCATGCGGAGGGGGGCAGAGAGGGACGGGGGTAGGATGAGTTCTGTGGTCCAGAAGATGGGACGGGGGTAGGATGAGTTCTGTGGTCCAGAAGATGGGACGGATGATGGTGGTTGGGATTTCAGTGCAGCAGAGGCACTGTGTTGTCAGCCCAAACAGGAAGTGAGGAGCTCCCTGGATTTTGGACAGATTACCATTTTTCTGTAATGTTTTAACAAGCTAAAACATGAGGAAATGTTCATGTATTGCCGGGATGTCCTGAATTATATCTTGTCCTGACTGAGGTCCTGATGGTAAAAGGAATGTATTTAGCATTGATTTGTATATGAAAAGTGAGTTTGTTTTAGGGGGGTAAATATAAGTTTATATATCACACGCAGTGCCGGAGGCAAATATCCAAAGGTGGGAAATTTAGGTGACAAAACATTTAACATCAAAAACAATCTCCCAAGTGTGAGAAGCGGAAGAATTGTCCCATTCCGGGCAGGTTGTAGGACCGTCGGTGGGTAAGCGGTGAAAGCTTTGCCGATTCCACACCCTTCACCTATTATAGGGAGGCCATGCGGTAATTCCAGAACTCTGCACACGCATCTTTTCCTCATCAGCTGATTAGGAAGGAAACAGTCCGGGAGTGTTATTAGCCCCAATAATATATGGGGTCAGGTAGGGCTGCAGTATATTAATGCCAACCATCAACACAGCAAGGACAAGCCTCCGGCCTCCATTACTGCGGGTGCGAGGAGTCCTGAAGGACGGCCTTGATCCTAATGAGTTAGCCACATCTTACGTAACGCGTCTCCTCCGACTGGCGGGCAAATCCTCGGAATAACGATTGGAAAACAAGAAGAAGCGCCGCTATGAATTCTAAATAAAACCCGGAGGAGGAGGAGGAGGAGGAGGAGGACACAACGTCCACGGAATATCTCATAATACTGATCAGGGCAAAGAGGGTTCCATCATATACTGATCATAGGGAACTCATCTGTGTACAGTCCTGAAACTTCACACCGGATCCAATTATAGAAAGAAAGAGATCTAATCAGAAATTGATTGCTGCTACAGAGACAAGGGGGGCAATCACATTTTGGCCCGGTACTCTCAGGGGAACCAATCACATTTTGGCTCGGTACACACAGGAGGACCAATCACATTTGGGCCCGGTACACTCAGGAGGACCAATCACATTTTGGCCCGGTACACTCAGGAGGACCAATCACATTTTGGCCCGGTACACTCAGGAGGACCAATCACATTTGGGCCCGGTACACTCAGGAGGACCAATCACATTTGGGCCCGGTACACTCAGGAGGACCAATCACATTTTGGCCCGGTACACTCAGGGGAACCAATCACATTTTGGCCTGGTACACTCAGGAGGACCAATCACATGTTGTCCCTGTACACACAGGAGGAACAATCACATGTTGTCCCTGTACACACAGGAGGACAGGAGGACCAATCACATGTTGGCCCGGTACACACAGGAGGACCAATCACATGTTGTCCCTGTACACACAGGAGGACCAATCACATGTTGTCCCTGTACACACAGGAGGACCAATCACATGTTGTCCCTGTACACACAGGAGGACCAATCGAATTTTGGCCCGGTACTCTCAGGGGAACCAATCACATTTTGACCCGGTACACTCAGATGGTACAACAGGGCACTTGGTAAAATCAGAAGCCCCCCTTAGCGTGCTGTAACGCCCTGTAGTCACGCATGTGGTGGTCATGATTACTAATCTATCCTGAAAAAAAAGTGACAGTTGGAATCTAATTTGTTCCTGTGACCTTCCCGGACAACTCCCCCAGTTTTATGACGGACCCGCCATGAATGTCGGCACCCAAAATGCCGCCACTCTCATTGCCCCGCTCCCTGGAGGGGCCACAATTCCAGCTGGTGGGTGTACAGACATTGTAGCGCACTGGGAGATGGGACGCATGCAGGCTATGATCCCTCCGAAAGGCAAGATGGACAATCACTATAAATCTGTTTTATTTTGTTTCCTTCAGGATGGAAACAGATGTAATTAGACTTCTACAATGGTCCAGTCACAGCTGTAATCCAGATGCTGATAGTTCACTAGTGGGGTCCTCATCTCCGGGGGAGGGGCTCTGTCCTGCAAGTTTATAAATATCTTAAGGGAAAGTCATGCTCACAGATGGTCATCCTGACACTGGTTGGACCAAGTGACATCTTCAGAAGAAACCTGGACGTGATGTAAACTGATGAGGGTTATAGTTCCAGATAGTAAGAAGGTTTCTCCATCTTGTCTTAATACGCCTCCATATCCTGCATGTGAAGTTTAAACATTGAGCTGGCCAGATAATGACCTTCTATCCTTCATAATACAATGTTGGTGAACTCTGAACTACGGAAACTGGGATCCCCACCATCCTGCAGTGACAGACCTCACACGGTGACAACCAATGTGTGGCTTACATGAACTGGATGCTGCATGTTCACACAGCTGCTGAGAATGACATACAACAGCCGCAGAGGATCCGTCGTCCCATCCTAGAAGAACAGGGAGGGCCCAATGTGCAGTTCTGCGGCCAACACAAACTTCCAGATCAGAGCCACTGGGAACCCGAGAGCAATATGGCCGAACACGTACAATAATGGATCCCTGTGTGTCAACATGCAGTGACATCAGCAACACCTTCTCATAGTACGAGGGTCAGAATGATCATCTTCCAGTCTGAGCCTGGACCCATCTCCAGGTTGGTACAACGGTCCAGTTGCATGGCCACCCTACACTTCATAGCGGTTACAGTGGTTTGGTGGCTGTATGTGCAGATGAAGTTTCATCACAATCAAGCTACCCGTAGACTCTGCACTGATGTATACACATGGGGCAGGTTAGGATGTGTCCTGTTATACCCGGAGATGGGGTCCTGTCATACCCGGAGATGAATACCCGGATATGGGGTCCTGTCATACCCGGAGATGGGGTCCTGTCATACCCGGAGATGGGGTCCTGTCATACCCGGAGATGGGGTCCTGTTATACCCGGAGATGGGGTCCTGTTATACCCGGAGATGGGGTCCTGTTATACCCGGAGATGGGGTCCTGTTATACCCGGAGATGGGGTCCTGTTATACCCGGAGATGGGGTCCTGTTATACCCGGAGATGGGGTCCTGTTATACCCGGAGATGGGGTCCTGTTATACCCGGAGATGGGGTCCTGTTATACCCGGAGATGGGGTCCTGTTATACCCGGAGATGGGGTCCTGTTATACCCGGAGATGGGGTCCTGTTATACCCGGAGATGGGGTCCTGTTATACCCGGAGATGGGGTCCTGTTATACCCGGAGATGGGGTCCTGTTATACCCGGAGATGGGGTCCTGTTATACCCGGAGATGGGGTCCTGTTATACCCGGAGATGGGGTCCTGTTATACCCGGAGATGGGGTCCTGTTATACCCGGAGATGGGGTCCTGTTATACCCGGAGATGGGGTCCTGTTATACCCGGAGATGGGGTCCTGTTATACCCGGAGATGGGGTCCTGTTATACCCGGAGATGGGGTCCTGTTATACCCGGAGATGGGGTCCTGTTATACCCGGAGATGGGGTCCTGTTATACCCGGAGATGGGGTCCTGTTATACCCGGAGATGGGGTCCTGTTATACCCGGAGATGGGGTCCTGTTATACCCGGAGATGGGGTCCTGTTATACCCGGAGATGGGGTCCTGTTATACCCGGAGATGGGGTCCTGTTATACCCGGAGATGGGGTCCTGTTATACCCGGAGATGGGGTCCTGTTATACCCGGAGATGGGGTCCTGTTATACCCGGAGATGGGGTCCTGTTATACCCGGAGATGGGGTCCTGTTATACCCGGTGATGGGGTCCTGTTATACCCGGAGATGGGGACCTGTTATACCCGGAGATGGGGTCCTGTTATACCCGGAGATGGGGACCTGGGTAGGCAGATGGCTTGTGAGAAAGGCGAAGCGTGGGAGCCAAGCTATTTCCAGATCAGATATTCCCATCACCCCCCTCACACCGTCTTCACATCTCCGTCATATTGTTGGTGTTGCTGCAATTCTCGTGTTTCGGAGTCACGAAGCTACTAACGCATCTCCATTATCTATCAGCATCGGTCAGAGGACACGAACTCTCCGAATATGTCCTTATTCTCAGACTGATGGCCCAGCACAAGCTCATCAAACCTGAACGTCACCTCAGATGCTGACCATGAATCCTAGAAAACCCCAAAGGGAATGCCGTGCATATGTCTGCTCACACGTCAATAAATAGACATATATGACTTGCCATTGGAGTGCCGGTGTCCACTTACATCCCATGCCAGGCACACTTCACACTCATTGCAATGTACAGATTTCCCAGCATGCCATAGTAAGAGGTCCTATGCAGACCAAGAGCTATGGCCTCCTAGCTATCAGAACTGTGTCTAGCTGCCATGTTTACTGCAACTAAAACCTGACTGGTTGCCACGGGCGACGGCATCTCTTCTCCCCTCCTCCATCCAGTCAGAGCTAGTCATGGTTTCCATCGAGTGACTTAAGTGGATTACAGCAGATAAGGGATGTCCTTAAAGTTGCAGAGCTGCCTGTGGAAATCCCAAAGAGTGCCGAGTTTAACCCATCGTCTACCGAAAGGAGGAGACCGAGGATCTGGAGGTGACCACAAGGGAAATGTTCCACCAATGTCCCCTCCCCCTCCGGCCGCACAGAGTCAGGTTTTGTAATGCACACTGTGACAGCCATTTGTCAACGGCAACCTATATACATGGAAAATTCCCAGCACGTGTCCAATCTTTGCCGCTCATCCCCAAACCGATTTGTACACCTCGGCAGGAGGACAGACCTGTCACAAATCCGGTGTGAAGTGTAAAGGAATTCCAGCCAGCCTGCGGGGATTGACATCCCATTCCTTCTATTGATTTGTTTCTTCCCTCTGGTATTAGCAAGACAAAGCTGATTAGGTCGGAGCATTAAACCAATAAAAGCTTCCTCTGCCTTGGCCTTGTAAGCAGGTACTGGGCACAGCTGCCAATCCCCTCTACAGAAGTTTCCATTTGCTGCCTCTTTTACCATCACTGCATGCCATGGCAGACCGCCCCACAACCATAACATCCAAACATTGGCCGGTCACCTCTTTATATGTATTCCTATGAAGGCTTCCCGAACATATCTGCAGACCCCCAGAGCATAGAAGTCCAACTTTGTCGTTCGATCTAGAATGAATATATCGGAGCAGTGAGATGTGCCGATGACCTGGAAATCACATAACAGACACCGAGAGAATTCAACACGCCGGATTGTCGGCGCTCAGCTCTGATCGGGGTGTAATACTGGAATGTGTCAGCATCGGATTGGGAAAAGATGGAGACAGCAAGGAAAGGGTTACCAGTCAGCTACACCAAGATGTGACTGGATCCCAAGACCCATATGGCGGTATTTCCCTCAAACTTTCAGGCCGCCGCACAGGAAATGATGACTAAATGATTTAACCCTTCGGAGGTTTCCAAAGCCCGTTCCCTGACATTCCTCACAATTCTCCAGGGCAGCAAAAAAATATAATCAAATCCATGTGTGATCACCGGTGCCCGAGGAACGGCAATCTGGCAGGATCCGGGCATAATGGGACATATCAGATACAGACTCAGATAAGGAAAAGCAAT